>NW_006285797.1:2659316-2667309 GCF_000327345.1 Myotis davidii
GGAGGATACACTCAACTGACTGTGTGCAAGCCAACCTCAAGGTTCAGGCACGTCAAAGACAGGAGACTCAACAGCAGTGGCACTTTGGGTCAATGTTGTAAGCCAGTGATTCTATAGCCGAGAAGTTGTTCAAACAGCCAGGGTGAGAAACAACTTCAGGCAAATGTACATCCTATTCAAAGGACGAGGGGAAGGGTAAACTTGACCTTCTACCAAAGGATAGAAAGCTTAGTGAAATCCTATTATTTATTTATTGGTAAAGGTAAAATCTTGCTATATACTAGTAGATCAAGATAGTCTTCCAGTCTCTCTTCCAAATATATTAGATAACTAGAGGTCCAGTGCATGAAATTCGTGCATGGGTAGGGTCCCTAGCAGCTGTTGGCTGCTGGCCAGGGCCTCATTTCCCTGGCTGCCGGCTGGGGCCTCCTCTCTCTCTCTCTCTCTCTCTCTCTGTCAACACACGTCACAGCGAGCGGTCGAACTCCCAGTCGGTCAAACTCCCAAAGGGACACTTTACGTATTAGGCTTTTATATATATAGATGAGTCAGGGTCACATAAGTGGTGACAAACACAGGCTCTAGAATCAAACTGTCTGGAACCACAACCTTAGAACCAATACTTACTACCTATGTTAAATTTCTGTGACTCTTTCCATAGCTGTGAAATGATGAGAATAGTCCCCCATTGTGAGTTGATATGTTGGGTATGTTAATAACATATTAACTTATTAATAGTAGTTTTTAAATTATTAACTGAAGTAAAAAGACCCAGATTCCCCTCATACAAGTTTAGATCAAACATGTGGGGGTGGGTGGGGTGTTTATAAACTGCAGTGGAATGCATGAACATTGTGCCACTAAGCCCTGCACAGCCTAGAGGGTCCAAAGGGAACTTGGGGAAAAAATAAATAAAACTAGGCAGAATGAGAGATCAGAACCCCCTGGAAACTTGACCTGTCCACTGGAGTGAGAAAGTCACATGATGAAATAACCAGCCCATGATGTCAGAGAATATGGTCACAGCAATAGGACATTCTCACACAGCAATGAGAATGTGATCTCAGACCTAGTGTTCTAAGAACATGGTGGTGGGAGTCAAGGTTCATAGTATTGCAATTGTGGGAAGCTGGAGATAATGGGTCTCTGGAGCTGAGCACTTGGTAAATGTGAAATTATCCTGACTGACTGACGGCCCCAGCTACCAGGTCTCCATAGGAGGCTGAATGTTGAAAAGCCTCCTAAGCTATGGCTTGGGGCAGGATTTAGGAAGAGTGGGTGCTACATTACCAGGACGTCTAGCATTATTTTCAGGAGCCTGATACTAAGTCCTACCTCTCTTCTAAGCTGTAAGAGCATGGATACCCTTACAGACTCTGAACTCAAGGCTAAATTTTAGAACTAGTGTTTTTGGCCCAGAATGGGCTTAACCAAAACGTTTAGACATAAATTGGAATACTTACCTGGCCTAAAGGCAATTTGGGAATCAAATGAGTCCTTCTTGTGACAGAAGTCTATGGAAGGGGTCCTAGTTAGTTAACACAGTCTTCCCTTCCAGGGTCAGAACCATCACCCCAACTCACTTGTCTCTCTCCCAATCTGTTTAAAGTTGCAAGAGGACTAACTCACAAAACACCTATCTACTTAGTCTTAGGATGAACAGCACTCACGTGCATTTGGGAGATGTCCCTGAACTTATACAGGCCAAGAGTCCGTGGTTTCCTCTGCTTATCCTTGACTGATAGTGCTCAAGACACTTCTCCAGTCTTAGAGGAAGCACCTAGTGAGGCTAATGCTGATGGATTGAGAGAATGATTGGATGTTGCAGAAGCCTTGGTATCTGTATGGATTTGTATGGTTTGATGATTTCTCTCTCTCTCTCTCTCTCTCTCTCTCTCTCTCTCTCTCTCTCTCTTTCTCTCTCTCTCTTTCCTTCCTTAAGAACCTGATGAAAACTATGGATCATGTCCCTCCAAAAAAAGCTCATATTTTTACAGATAATTTCAGGTTCCTAGAAACCTGGCTATGAATTCCAGGTTCAGAACTCCAATAGCATAAATAGGACCAGCAATAACAGGCTTTAGGTTTTTGGCTTTTTTCTTTGAAATATAAAATTTACTATATTTCAATTTAGTGTTTCTTTCTGGGGGCTACTAGATCCATAGGATGTTATTACATTTGGATAAATTCAATAACTTCTGGAACTGTGTATTATTGAAACATGTTTTACTAATCATCGGTTACTGGTCGCAATTCTCTGTTCTCCTGGTACACTCTGCTCTCATAGCGACATTATTCTTTCAGATTATCAGCACACTAATGCACTAGCATACAAATCTATTAGCATAAAATATTTAATGCAAAAGTCCTACAAAAATTATTGTAAGAAATGAAGGAAATTTACTATTAAATGTTGCTGTTATTTTATTTATTAAGACGATCTAGATTTAATTCATAAACATTAGTTAGTCAAGATTTTATTGATCTCATATTCTTTTTTTGTTTGTTAACCCTTCACCCGGGGATATTTTTCCATTGATTTTTATGGAGAGTGGAAGAGAGAGAGAAACATTGATATAAGAGAAACACATTGGTTGTCTCCTGCATGAGCCCCAACTAGGGCCTCGGACCAGGGAAGAGCCTGCAACCAAGATACGTGCCCTTGTCCAGAGTGGAACCCAGGACCCTTTGGCCTGCAGGCCGACGCTCTATCCATTGAGCCAAATCAGCTAGGGCTATCCATCTCATATTCTAACATAATTACTGTGCAACTTTAACCCACCACCTTACTTTTATTTTCTTTTTTCATTTAAGAATGTAGAAATGTTTGTAACTTGTATGGAAATCCTAATCGTGGATCTAGAAGGCAATAAGTTCACTTTCAAACTTGCTTTGTAAATTGCCCATTCTTAGAAATGGTGGAACTGTTTTACACTATCTGAATAATAATGAACAGTGCTGCTCTGTGATTTATAACTCTAAGAGCTTTATAATTTGATTTATGAACAGCTCTCAAATTTTCCATTGGCAGCTCAGACAACTATGAGTAAATTTTCTGGCCAAATGACTTAGTATTTTGCTGCATGACTAATTCTACACTCAATGTGGAAACTATATAAATGAATTCTATTCTATTCTGTGGATAATAAATGACCACTTTCCAAAAACTGTCTGCAAAGCATTATGGGGTAGATGAATTAAATTATATTGACATTTTAAACTCTCAAACGCAGACTCTTTTGAGAAGTCTGCAATGTACACACACACACACACACACACACACACACACACACACATTGCACAGAAACACTCCACACAACATTTCCCTCTGTAGCATCATCATGGGTTCTACACCCCAAAGTACAACAATCCTAAGTTAGGCTCTAAAATTTCTAAAATGTTAAAAGAACAATTTGGGATGATTCCATTTGAAATGTTTTCTCTTACAATGATGTCTTTAAATTATTTTTAAGGTTTTCATTACGGTAAAATGAATAAAAAGGCCCTTCCCAAGAAATATTTGCTGAAAATAATATTTGCTATTACTGCAAATAACAATTGTTTTTCCTTCAAAAATTCAATTTTTAAAAAGAAAATAGTGATCAATCCACATGATGCCTCTCCTGATTCTGGTAGTTGAAAAAAATCATCTCCAAGGGTACATTAGATAATGTAGGTTCTTCCAAATAATGTAGTTTCTTTTCCTTTCAATACAATAACATGTATGTCATGAAAAACCATTTGGAAATAAACAGGCCATATAACACATTTCCTCAGATTCTTCTTAATTTCTTTCATATCACTTAATTCTGAGAGTAAAAAGCTTCACTTAGGAACAAGTAGATTACCAGCCCCAAAGCAGTATTATTTACTTCTAATAATTTATTGCTAGAGTCATTTGTACATAACTTTGTTTTCGAGGAGGTGATATATCAACGTAATGCCCTTGTGTGATTACCAGTTTGGTAATTAACTCACTTCCATATAGGTTTGTAATAAAAGCTTACAATCTGGATTATATTCCAAGGTATTCCTTATCTTTCCTTCAAAATCATTCTCCTAGTGCCAGGGGTGGGGAACCTTTTTTCTGCCAAGGGCCATTTGGATGTTTATAACATCATTTGAGTGCCATACAAAATTATCAACTGAAAAACTAGTCTGTTCTATTTGGTCAAATGTTTAATTAACTCACCCCTAATGCCTCGGCAGGGCCAGACCAAATGATTTCATGGGTCTTATAACAACCCCAGGCCGGACGTTCCCCACCCTTGTGTCTATCAGTAGCCAGGGCAGATGGGGAGGAGACCATGGGCATGGATCCATCATAACTAGTCAGAGTCCATTTTAATTCTACAGAGTCCAAAGTAGCCTGAGAGCAGAAAGAACCAGTCTGGGGGACTCGAAGTTTGTTAAGACAAATAGCTAACCCACAAATGCCCAGGGGAATGCCCTCTTCTCCTCTCTCTTTTCCTCTCAATTTCTCTCCACCTCTCAGTTTCTCTCCTACTGCTGTGTCCACGCCCCTAGAAGCTTGTTCAGGAACTCCTGTCTGACAAAGGGATCTTTATTAGCCTTTATCCAGGCTTTAATTGCATTTCTACTCAGCCCTTTTAGAGTTAAATTTCTCCAAAGATTGTGGACAGCAGCTCTCCTCTGTTCACCTACCTCCCCCTCTTCTACCCATTAGTCTGGTTTTAGCCTCTCCCACTATAATGAGTCAGTTCTCTGGAAGGTTTTTGGAGGTCTCCTAGTCACCAGCCCGCAGTCCTCATCCTCCTTAACCTCCCACTTGGGCAACTGTTCCAGTTAGCCACTAAATTGGACTCCCCCCCTCCCCCGCCCCGCCCCACTTGGCCTCCAGGGTCTTGCCTTCTGCTCTCTTTCTCCAGTCCACAAATGGAAGCAGCAGTCTCCAAAGTTCTGATTCCAATTCTTTCTAGTTTCTCTTCCTTAGTCATTTCATCCATTTCCATGACTTCACTATAATTTCTGTTGATGACTCCTGTCTGTCTCTGGTTCTGACCTCTCCACCCACATGAGCTTACTGCATAACTTCACATGGATCTTCTTCTGACACCCTCCACCTCAATGGGTCTAAAACAAAGTTTGTCATGTCCCCCTTCAAAACTCTTCCTCCACCCTAGCTCAAAACTTGTCATATCCACCCCCCCCCCGCCTTTTCTCAGTTGGTCATTACACAGTTTAGGGTGGAAACTTTTCTTCTTCCTGATCCATAAGTTTGGTGTTTGTGCCACCATTTCCTAGTTCTAGGGAAGTCCTGCAGATACATCTGCCATCTTATTAAAGCCCCTTACTCTTCCCTTTGGGAGGTGGAATGACTCTTTGATGAGAAAAATTGGGGAAGGCCTGCTAGCTACTAATGGTCCTATCTCTTGCCTTGTGGATTGGAGTGTCAGGCTCCTCTCAGCCTCTGGTCTTCAGGTAAGGAGTACAGGTAGGGTTGTTCCTGCTCTAGTGCCGGGAAGCACTATACATTTGACACCTGAACAACGTGGGGGTTAAAGGAGCTGACGATTGAAAATCTGCGTATAACTTTCAAATCCCCCCAAACTTAATTGCAAATAGCCTACTGTTGACTGGAAGCCTTACCGATAACATAAATAGTTTATTAACTCATATTTTGTATGTTATATGTATTATATACTGTATTCTTACAGTAAAGTAAGCTAAAGAGATGAAAATGTTATTAAGAAAATTATAAGATAAAATACATTTTCAGTATTTATTTTTTTACATTTCAGGTATAAGTGGACCCTCACAGTTCAAACCTGTGCTATTAAAGGGTCAACTATAGTTCCTCAGCTATGACTGAGGGGGTGGGGCATGCTGAGTCAAGGGAAAAGGAGTAAGATGCTCCATTTTGGCCTTGGGTCTAAGCCAGCCGTGGGCAAACTACGGCCCACGGGCCGGATCCGGCCCATTTGAAATGAATAAAACAAACAAACAAAAGACCGTACCCTTTTATGTAATGATGTTTACTTGAATTTATATTAGTTCACACAAACACTCCATCCATGCTTTTGTTCCGGCCCTCCGGTCCAGTTTAAGAACCCATTGTGGCCCTCGAGTCAAAAAGTTTGCCCACCCCTGGTAAGGCATGTTCTTCAGTCTGACTTTACCCTCAATAAAGTTACTGTATGGACTCACAGTGGCCTAGTGGAGTAATTTAAAACAACAAAGCTGAATTAACTTTCTGCAAACATTGGGAGACACAACTGAGAATTTAGGAAGGTCATCTTTTGGTTCCTTGTGTGTGTTCTCAATAGATCATCTTCTACACACCTGGTATAAAACTCTGTTATTTTCCCCAACTCACCATCTTCTCTTGGGTGGTAGTGCTAACTCAATATAAAAAAAAACTCAAAAAATTATATATACTTTTCCATTTTGATTTTTCATTTCTTGGGATGAAAGATTTGGTCAAAAGCCTTCCTCCTCCATCTCTATCCCAAAACATTAAATTTTTGTGACTTCAATAAAACGTCAATTATTCTTTTAAAATGAAAACCTGGCAGAAAGACTTCTACTAAATTAACTTCCATAAAGGACTGATGAGTTGATTCAATATTTATTGAATTCCACAATGCACCAGGCATCACAGAAACACACAGAAAGAAGCAATTAATAACATGACATTTTTTGGAGAAGATAAATTAGCAACAAACAAATCAGAATATAACAATAGAACCTAAATACTAAATTATTTGAATGATTTGGTTTGCTTATTATTAGTATCCTTGAGGTAACAAATGGAAAGAACAGAAATGAATGCATCTAAAAAGAAATATCTATAATCCTACCACACAGCAGTTAAGCATTTGCCTGCCAAAAGAGATAAATGATGTTCTTGCGAGCATGTGAAACTTATAAATGGCTGCAGCGAGACTCAGGATGATAACAATTGTGCTAAAGTAATAGCTCAGAAAACCATAATTGCTATTTAGTTGCTTTTTGTTGTAAAAGTGCAGAGTCTGGGGCAAACTGGTTAGTGTGCTGTGTTTGTGGTCTTAGACATGTTTCAAAGATATTTAGGCCATTTCAGATGACTCACGAATTTTAGCTCCTGAGAAGTATAAAGTAAAGATGACCTTCCTAAATTCTCAGTTGTGCCTCCCAATGTTTGCAGAAAGTTAATTCAGCTTTGTTGTTTTAAATTACTCCACTAGGCCACTGTGCGTCCAGACAGTAGAGAATTCTTCCTTTCCTGATGTGCCACACATTTCAGGCTCTCGGGATTCTCTTCAGTAACCCCTACACAATGGACAGGAATGCAGCCTCTCACTGCAGTGGGCTGCAGTACCAAGAAACCGTTCAGAAAAGTGCACATGATGCAGTGCTACCTGCCAGCCGGCGTCCCAGGTGCCTAGGCAGCCTCTCCCGACTCGTGCAGCCTACACTCTGCCATTCAACATTCCCACCCTATACAGCCCCTGCAAGCGAGGTCCTGCAACCCCCAACTGAGATGCAGTATATCAACAACTTGAATGTTCATTTTGTTTTTGGAAACAAGTCGTAAGTAAAAAAACTTCATCCATTGTTTCCCACGTTTATGAATCTGGCATTTAAGACATGCATTAGGCAATGCCTTTTTGAGTTTCCTTTAATGCTTACACACCGTAATATGTTAAAATGGAAAAGAACATCAATGGTTAAGCTTTTATGCAGAGATGTACAATTGATTTTGTATCATTAGGAAACAGCGATATTGAGATCCTTCAAGCAAATAACAAACCCTAAGCATTGTCATGGATTCTTGGCTTTTCAGAATTTTACAAATTACTTTTTTTTTATGATACAATTCCTTCCGTCTCTTAAATATTCCGAAGAGTCCACCTTAGCAGTTATTAGAAACACCACAAATGCAGTAATGTGTTAACTTGCCTTTATAATCACTGCTTTCTTATGCAAGTAAATAAAACAAACAAAACCCAGCTCCGCACAGCACTGCCATGGGAGCAGCAAAAGCCGCGCG
>NW_006285797.1:2667727-2668545 GCF_000327345.1 Myotis davidii
AGGCTTTCTGGCCGGTAGCGGTGGCCGTGCCCGGGAAGGCGCAGTGCAGCACACCCGCCATACCTTCTGCGTTGGCACTGCATCAGCGCCCACTGAAAAATCTCTCCCAGCCACCAACTACAATATACTTTTTGGTGGTTTTGAAAAAAATGGGAGGGGCAAGAGGGAGAGAAGAGGTAATGTGTGCACTTTGTATGACAGATCATTATTTCTTCACATTCCCTAAAAAATTTCTCTTCCAAATATTTACCAGCCAATCCCAACTTCTTTCACCTGCCAGGGCCCTAAATCTGAAATTGCCCCTCCGTTGCAAATGCATTAAATGAGTCAGATTTTACGGTAAACGCAAGGATACCAGGAGGCTCTAAAGTGCCCATTTCTCGGTTGCGGAAATTGCACCAAGTTTGGGTGGTGGAACCGTTCACGTCTGCGGATCGGAGCGTTCAACTGGGGAGCGCTCCCAGGTAGAAGGGGGTGGAGACAGGTGGGCCTCCCGTTCTTGGAGGACCCCAATTCCCAGGGAAGGCCCTTCCCGGTGTTCACGCGTGAGCGTGCGAGGAACCCTCCCTCCCGCAAGCAATAGCTCACCCGGCAGCATCTTCCAAAGCCCCAACATCGGGGCGGGGAGCGGGGAGACGGGAGGGTAGGGGGCAGCACCGCCTGGAGGCTCCCTCCGCGCCTTGCGGTTTCCCCCCTGGCTCCTTGGCGCCCCCTGACGCCAGGCTCCCTGCAATTAGGCCAAGGGAGGCTGGACAGGCGGAGGCCCCAAGCGACGGGGAGCTTCGAGGCCCCTGGCTGGTGCACTCTCGGACGGCGCG
>NW_006285797.1:2669611-2672608 GCF_000327345.1 Myotis davidii
GCCGCGGCTTCCTGGTCTTGCTGAGACCCTACAGCATCCAATGCGCCCTCTTCCTCTTGTTGCTTCTGCTAGGCACCATCGCCACCATCGTCTTCTTCTGCTGCTGGCACCGCAAGCTCCAGAAAGGGAGGCATCCGATGAAATCGGTCTTTTCGGGTCGTTCCAGGAGCAGAGGTAAGACACGCCGCGTTTCTTCAGCCCGTTTGGAGAGTGACGCGCGGCTCGCTCGCTTTTGCGCCACTGCCCTTCGCTCCATCACTGCCCACTCCCCAGGCTGAGGACGCCTGTGGATTTAACGCCCCTCGCCCGGGTTGCCCTCGCCCCCTTCCTCCAATCTCCTGGGCTGGGCAAAGCACAGCGATGCCGAGTGCTGGGAGGAGAGGCATGGGCGCAGATTCTTAGTGCCAGTTTGCTAAAGCCCCCGAGGGTATCCGGAGCGGAGTCCGGTGCTGCGGCAGCCTCCCTTCACCCATCCATCGCTTTCTTCATGGAGAGTTTCCGGCTCCCCAACTCCCCCAGAACTTTCCCTGAAACTTCTCATGTTGAAATCAGCCAGAGACGGATGGCCTAGTAACCTCTCCGCCCTACAGGATGCCCCCACTGAATTCGAGGCGTCGGGAATGTGCCTTTCCGACCCCTCGCCCCCCACCCCCCCCAGGTAAGCCATCAGTTATTAGGCAGGTGAAGAACAGAGAGTTCAATGAAGTCTCATTTTTCTCTTTTCTCCCCAGATGCTGTTATGAGATCTCACCACTTTCGTTCTGAGGTAATTTATTTAGCGCGCACGCTCAAGGTCAGAAGAAGTTCTCTTTCCAGAGTACCAATATTAATCATATGCGTGTTAAGAAACCGGTAGGGCATTGCATGGCGGGCATGCTGCCCCCAACCGAAGTAGTGCCCAGCGAACAGTTTTAGCAAATTTTGTGTGTAGTGGAGCCTCTGGACACGAGGGGGAAAGACAGCTTCTAAAAGCATTGCAGACCTTACAAAACTTAGCCTCGGGGTGGCTCTCAGCGTCCCTTACAATCTGTAATTTGCCTGTGGAAGCTTCTTGGGTACTGTCAGCTGGGGTTGTTGGCTCAGATATCCAGAGAAGAGCTTTTAGGAAGTTAGTGCAGAGCAATTTGGTCCCGATGCATTTCATTTTAGACTTTCGGGTTGACATTGCTATTCGCTGGTAAAGCTCTCCATGCTTTCTCGGGCTATCTGATGGTTTTTGCAAAGTGATGGTGGTAGTGATCCGGCTTTATCAGGTCCTGTATGCTAGCCTCTACTCTCAAAATGTGGATTGTCCCTCCGTGAGCAGGTGGAAGGTGCAGAGAGTGGGTGGGACTCCTGCAGCACCAGCTCCACTGAAGATGGAAGGAAACAAAACAAAAACATCAGCCCCCGTCCCCCGCCCCTCCCAGCATTTCTTTATGAGTTTCCAGGCCAACCCCACTTAGTGTGAGAGATTTCCCCCTTTTTTTCCCGGAGCGTTTCACACAGCCAGGCCTGGAGGTTCCTGGCCTCACTGCTTGTTCTGGTTTATGCATCTTAGCAAACTTCATAGTCACACACCCTCCATTTACTTGTCATTTCCCTGAGAAGTTATTTCACATCTCATTTCACTAGTTAATCAGATGTTTTATTGCACCCTAGGTGTTTTATTGGACTCTGGTTGTTTGAAAGCTTTAACTGCATTATTATAACAGCATTCTAATGCCCAAAGAGCAATTCTACTGCATGTAGCCCTGGAGGGGTGAGAACGCTGTGCTCAATTTAGGATACTTAAGAGACTAAATTAACCAATCAGATAATCAGACAGCACATTCCTGGCTTTACACTAACTAGCAGTGTGGTGCTGGGAAACTCTCTTAGTTTCTCAGCACCTCAGTTTCCCCATCCGTAAAATAGGCCTAATAGTACTGACAGGGTTGTAGGGGGAAGATTTTGGGTTTACAAGTAATTATGTGAGAAACCCCACTTAGCCCTGCTCGTGTGGCTCAGTGGTTGAGCATAGACCCATGAGCCAAGAGGTTCCCGGTTTGATTCCTGGTCTGGGCACAAGCCTGGGTTTCAGGCTTAATCCCCAGTAGGGGGCGGACAGGAGACAGCCAATCGATTTATCTCTCTCATTGATGTTTCCCTCTCTCTATTCCTCTCCCTTCCTCTCTCTCTAAAAATCAATAAAAGCATTTTTTGAAGTATTTTTAAAAAAAGAAAAAAACCCACTTAGCTCATAGTAGGCACTCAATACTGGTTAGGTATTATTACATTTTGTAAAACTGAATTAAAAAATGTGTAAACATAAAAATCTGCAAGTTTTAAAGTCTTAATTAATTCAAGTTTATGGGAAACAACATAAATGGTGTCTATCATGAAGCAACACTTGAATATCTAATTAATTTAATAGAATTAATTTAATAGAAAATTTAGGATTTTGATTTTAAAAAGATATATACAGTTCCATTCAAGTAAGTGATAGAACAAGAATAATAATCCTGTTATGGTTTTTTTTTAAGACTCCTATTTATTTTAAATATACTTTTATTGATTTTAGAGAGGAAGGGAGAGGGATAGAGAGAAACATCAATGATGAGAGAAAATCATTGATCAGCTGCCTCCTGCTTGCCCCCTACTGGGGATCGAGCCTGCAATCCGGGCATGTGCCCTTGACTGGAATCTAACCTGGGACCCTTCAGTCCACTGAGCCAAACCAGCTAGGCCTGATATGGGTTATTGTATTTGCCATCAGGTATTTCAGCTAAAGCACAAATAGAAAAAAATGAAATAGAACTGTGTCTTGATTAGTTATCTTGCAGTTAACTAAATATTTGTCCCAATCTTGCATTTAGTTAGGAATGCTGGGACCAGTTGTTTAATGCCTTAACTTGTTTCACAAGAGTACTAGCACAGCCCTAGCTGGTTTGGCTCACTGGATAGAGCGTTGGCCTGGGGACTGAAGGGTCCCGGGTTCGATTCCGGTCGGGCTCTTGTGTAGGGGTGTATCCCCAC
>NW_006285797.1:2672632-2676495 GCF_000327345.1 Myotis davidii
TAAAGCACAAATAGAAAAAAATGAAATAGAACTGTGTCTTGGTTAGTTATCTTGCAGTTAACTAAATATTTGTCCCAATCTTGCATTTAGTTAGGAATGCTGGGACCAGTTGTTTAATGCCTTAACTTGTTTCACAAGAGTACTAGCACAGTCTGACATCCTGTGGGGACTTCATATTTGTCTCATCTGCTAACTGTGAACTCCTTGAGGGCATGGACCTTAACTCTCTTGTGTAGGGGTGTATCCCCACTGCCTGGTAGAGTGGGTTCTTAAGAAATAGTTATTGAATGAATGAAAAATTCTTCAGGGGTGCCAGTTCCCATAACTGGACAAATAAAACTCAGAGTTGGGCAGAAAATAAAAATGCACATTCTCAGGACATTGCTCAGAATCCAACATTTGCTGAATCTCTTATTTGATCTTTCTAGGCTTTTAAAAAATTGGAGTTTGTATTAAAAATGTGAGTCACTAATTATAATAAAGTAGATTTGGTTAATTTTTTTTTCTCCTCAGAAAATCAAATGCAAAATTAGCTTGATTTGTTGATGGGCTACCCATGTTCCTTTTTGTACCAAGTTCCACCGATAAACTACTCTAAGAATGTTATTTTATAAGTGAAAATCCTGAGACTCTGTTGCATGAGAATGTCATATTTCATCACTGTTTTATGTTTATCACAAATAAAACATTTTCCGTAAAAGGTAACATAGGGAATTTTTTTTCCTTTTCCCTTTCTATTAGAATGCCTGTGGAATGTTCTCCTTGAGAAATACCTCTGAAGTTTTTGGGTATTAAAAAATTAGAATGATATTCTTATTGCCTTTTAGCAGTAGTTGCTGCAGAATAACTAATGATCAAAGAAACTTCATTTTCTGACAAGTCATAATCATAGTGAAGTAAGAATTCAGTGTCTTATTGTTCCTCATTCCAATCTCAGTAAGTAGATCATTCACGTTCAACATTTCCGTAGTGTTCAAGTGAGGAAAATGAGTTCAGGATCTGCTGACTCATTTTGAAATGGAAAAAAGCTTTGGGAAAGCCCTTGAACACATGGAAGAAGTTCGATTAGCACTTTACTGCTTTACTTGGCAGAGGATATTGCTTCTGCTACCCACATGCCCAGCAAGGAGTCCCACTGGGCGGGAAATTTCAGGATGTTCCTTCCTAGATAGAGAAATACTTCTCCAGGGAGGAAAACCATGGCACTGGTTTGCTTTGGGGAAGTTCTGCAGCAGGGAAGAAAGCCACATCTCTCTCATCTGAGGAGCTCCAGCGGGTTCCTTAATGTGTCCTCTGGGATGAGTTTCTCTCTATGCCTCAGTTTCCTCATCAATTAAGTGGAGATAATCCTAGAAACCCCCCGTGGGCAGGTTAGGTAAGATATCCAGCATCAGCCAGGGCTGGGTAGGGTCTCCATCATATTCACTGTGCTCACTCAGAACTCAAGGAGACTGATTTGAAAATAACTGCTTTGAATTCTGTAAGAGAAACAGCTGTATGCAAACAGCTCCTAAACTAAGTACAGTCTCAAAGAGATATTCGCACGCCCATGTTGATAGCAGCATTATTCTGAATTGCCAAGAGGTGGAAACAACCCAAGTGTTCATCAATGGATAAATGGTAAACAAAACATGGCATATCCATGTAATGGAATACTATTCAGCCTTCAAAAGGAAGGAAATTCTGACAGGTGCTACAATGTAGATGAACTCTTCACTACATTGAATAAACACATTTCTCCAACTCAGGTTCTTCTTCTGGAAGCTAGAAATAAATAATATAGATGCTGAAAAGATGTTTTGGAACCATAACCACCACCAACCCTTTTTATTTTCACTTACTTGCAAACTTGTCTTTACTCCCTTTTTAATAATCCTCTAAATTTTAATAATTAACATATGAGAATGTGAAATGATTAATCCATCCAGCAAATATAACCCTAATTCATTGACAGATAAAAAAGCCAATTAGATCAATAGAAATACGGGTTTTGTGTATGCAGAGAAAGAAGTTGTACAGTGATTTAATTAAGTCCTAAATTGCTAATGAAGAGAAGTGAATGCACACTGATGTAGGACTCAGTCTAGAAACCAAAAGTTCGTTCTGTATCTAAGAAGCGCCCTTTTCCTGAGGATTTATAATGTTTTGTGCTGTGACATTATACAATGGTTAACTGTTACTCTAGATTCCTGTGGCGAAAATCAGGCAGTGACTATCCTGATTCTAAGGAAATTTCAGAAAGTGATACGGGTAATTGAGGTACCATTAGGTTATGAGAAAGAGTCTTGGGAGTACTTCAGTGGACTGAAGACAATGATAAGGCCCTTTGAGAATACCCAGAGTGAGCAGTGGTAAACGATCCCTATTCATCAGCTCAGCAGAATAAGGGAAGCCTTGTTTCATTGAAGTGGGGAGAAGAGTGTGTTTTATGTCTGTCAGGATTTGAGTAAAAGTCTTCACTTCCCATTTCAGGTAAAGGAACCCAAAGAGTTAACTCAAGTTAAGCAATTCCTGTAGAGTCACATAGCAAGATAAGGACTGAGTAAGACAAGAATTCTCTGGCTAAGTTGGGTCTGCCCGTAGTGTTTAACTGCCACTCACAGCTAAGAGACTGATAATATGCTTGAAATTCTTTAAAAAAAAGTGTTTTTAAATTTTATTTTAGAGAGGAAGGGAGAGGGAGAAAGAGAGAGAAACATCAATGATGAGCGAGAATCATTGGTTGGCTGCCTCTGGCATGTCCCCTACGGGGGATTGAGCCCACAACCCGGGCATGTGCCCTTGACCAGAATCAAACTCAGGACCCTTCAGTCCGCAGGCTGACGCTCCGTCCACTGAACCAAACCAGCTAGGGCTAAAATTCTTAATGAAAGAGAGAAGCTAAGTTGAGTGCATTTTTAATGATATTTCTCACAAAGCTGAATAGGATTTTCAGTGTTTATTCACATTCTCTTAAAAGGGTGGTCCACACAAACCCTATTGGCCTCATTATATTCCCAGTGTCCCTGTACCACACCATGGTAGAATGCTCAGTGAAATAACCACATTTCACAGCTTCTCATTACATCTATACTTTCATTACAAATTACTTAATTTAATGTAGTAGAAAAAAATGAGAGTTTGTCATTTAGTTATCTTACCATTAGGTTATCTTTATAAATTCTTTTCCTAGAGTTAAATTTCAGGTCTAAATTAATTTGTGCTAATTAAATTAGTTATAATTTGAACTCTACACATATAGTGTTCATTTAGCATCACTCAATTATTTTCACAATAAACACTTTTTAAAAAAAAAATTACATACGAGGTTCGATGTTAGATACAGGGCTAACAAAGGGTCTGAGGTATAGACCATGCCCTTGATGATTAGTTCTAGGTCACTCCCAATATCAGTGATGAAATTTTATAGTTACTGGTTTCTTCTGTTACGGTAACTGAACTGCTGTGCTCTTCCCAACTATGAGTCACAAATGTGACGAGAACATTAGAGGCCGAGGTGTATAAGTATAGCCAATATATTTGTATAACATCCACCCTATTCACAGAGGTTTATTACACCAGGGTCACCACTACCATATAATTTGCCCTTTAACTACATAGTGACAAAACAGAATGCTGGAAGGAATAAACAAAAGAAGGGAAAAACACTTATTTTCATGCATCCAAACGAATTAAATGCGTTAGATGAATGTTGAAATAAAAGCTTTTCCAGAGAAGTTTGACTCTTTGTCTAACGATAAGGTTCAACAATGACTCCTTTTGAGATTTGGATTACAAAATATAACCAGGCTGACAAAGACAGGTATTGGCTTAATGAAAGGAATACAGGAATCGAGTCCAAAAATCCTGATTTTGGGTTCCAG
>NW_006285797.1:2676642-2678676 GCF_000327345.1 Myotis davidii
CCTGGAGTGCCCCCAGGCCCGCAGAATGGCATGAAAATACACACAGATTTAGGAAGGCATGCCTGTTTTCAGAGCTCAGAATACACCAATATGATTAGAATAAAGAGTTCTTGATATTGCATAAGTAGGTTCCAACTACAATAAAAATAATTTTTGTATACTACTTGACAGTTGACAAAAGCCTTTGACATAACATTTGATTTGAGGGTACCTGCTATGAGCCCCTTTTTAAAAATTAAGTTTATCGGGGTGACATTGGTTAATTGGATCATATAGGTCTCAGGTATGGATTTCTACATTACAAGATCTATACGTTGCACTGTCTGCCACCACCCAAAGTCATATCACTTTCCTGTCATCAGATGAGCTCTTCCAAGAGAAGCAACATTTACCTACTTCTTTTCTAGCACTGTGACAAGACAGCCTGATCACTCTTTTTTCCGCCCTGAGGGAAAATGCAGAGTCGTGGCCTCTGCTGTAGTGTGGAGGGCCTGGGAACATGACTCACTGTGGGTCTTTCTGGTCACCCGAGGCTGCACTTTGGCAGGATACCATGTTTTTAAGGTCCAACACACAAGCATCACTGGGTTTTATTTTGACTGAAAACAGCATATGTCCAGGGATTTGTGACAACCTGCTCATATGTTCAGTGTTCATTACAAATCTTCGTGCAAAGTATAATAATTTTTCAGGTATTTCATTATGTATAAGGCCATTTCTATCAGCTTTGAAATACTTTACATTTTTATAAAGTATTTGAAATGTGTCTATATTTAAACTTCTTCCTTGAAAATCCCTGTTGCACAAGAATTAGTCTAAATGTTTACACCCTCCTCAGACCCTCTCGCCTACTTCTCCACCCTCAGCTGTGACCTTTGTCTCTTAACTCACAGTGAACATCAGTGCCATCAGGTAACAGCACCAGACATCTCTTGCCCCTAAAAACTAAATGGCATCTTAAACTTCCCTCCCAGTCCAATGGAAAATTCATTTGTCCTCTGTGCTAATAGTTTATGCTTATGTTGTGGAAAAATTTTTTTCATCTCTTGGGGGATGATGTTCCATTAGTCCTTCCTTCCTCTTTTATCTGCCATTGCACCCTCTCTGTGGGCTCCTTTCCCTTATATAAACGTCATACATGCTTCCTTTCGAAAACCACAATACGAACCTCTCTATACCATCAGCTCTTCTCTTGGCAAGAGAAGTTTCCTGAAAAAGGCTTTTATTTGTCACCTCCTATTCCTTACCTCTCATTCGCTCCTCACCTTTATAACCGAGCTTCTGCTGCTACTGCTATTTAAAGTCACTCAAGCCCCGCCATCGTGACTCAGTGGTTGAGCATCGAACTATGAACCAGGAGGTCACGGTTCGATTCCTGGTCATTGTACCTGGGTTGCAGGCTCGATCCCCAGTGTGGGTGTGCAGGAGGCAGCCGATCAATGATTCTCTCTTATCATTGATGTTTCTGTCTCTCCCTCTCCCTCTCTGAAAGAAAAAAAACAAACACACACAACAAAACCCTGTCTTTCAGAAAGCTTACATTTAAAAAATAAAGTCACTTAGGCTCCTCTGTGATTTCTAAATTTCAAAATCAAGTATATCAGTCTTTTATTTTTTTTTAGGTTTTTATAGTTTTGGGATTTGAGTTTTTTTTAATTAAATCTTTATTGTTCAGATTATTACAGTTGTTCCTCTTTTCCCCCTCCACCCAGTTCCCATCCCACCCTCTACCCTTACCTCCCCCTGCACCCTGCACTGTCCTCATCCATAGGTGTATGATTTTTGTCCAGACTCTTCCCGTACCTCACACCCCTTTCCCCCCGAGAATTGTCAGTCCACTCCCTTTCTATGCCCCTGATTCTGATCTGTTCACCAGTTTATTCTGTTAGTCAGATTTTTTATTCACTGGATTTTTAGATTCACTTGTTGATAGATATGTATTTGTTGTCCCTTTGTTGTTCATAATTTTTATCTTTACCTTTTTCTTCTTCTTCCTCTTCTTAAAGGATACCCTTCAGCATTTCACATAATCCT
>NW_006285797.1:2680897-2682835 GCF_000327345.1 Myotis davidii
TGACACTCAACCACAGAGCCACATCGGACAGGATGGACAATACTTTCTTTACTCACCACCTTCCCCTTCTTTTCTGGCCATGTCTCCCTCTGTTCCTGTACAAGGTCTTCTTCCTATTTATATGTTGATATTCCCAAGGTCCTACCTTGGGCTTAATTTTTTAAAACAGCTTTATTGAGATATAATTCACATACTATACAGTTTACCTATTTAAAGTATATGTTTCAGTGCTTTTTAGTATATTTACAAGGTAGGGCCATCATCACAGAATTTCATTTGAAAACATTTTTATTATCCCCCAAAGAAACTCAGTCATACACACACACACACACACACACAAACACACACACCCCAACCCTAGGCAACAACTAATCTACTTTTTTTCTTAATAGATTTTTTGGGGTTTCATTTTTGCTCAACTCGTTAAAGCTTTAATTGTGAGATCACATTTACTTACTGTTTTACCCCATATATAATGGTTACTCTGAAATCTGTATGTCAAATTCAGACTTCATCTTGACCTTCAGATATAGAGACTCAATTGCTTTCTCCTTTCACATGATGTACCATGGGTATCTCAAGCTGAATGCTGAACTCATCATTCCCTCACCATATCTATCCCTGTTTGGGAGAATGGTACCAACCCCTTCACCCCTACAGTTGCTCGAACTAGAAATCTGAAAGATAGGACAGACCACCTCCTTATCCACCCTGCCCTGTCTGTCTTCTCTTTAAAATTTCTCTGGGATCTGACTTCCTTACTGTCCCCATTGTGGTTATCTTGGCTCAGGTCCTGTAATAAAACTCCAGACAAATCTCCCTGCTTCCCCATCCCCAATCCATACACACTCATTTCATAAGGATCATTCCAAAATATAAATGAATTATTAAAACTTTTATCACTCATGGAGACATTCAGATTCAAGTAATCTCAGCATAAAGTGGGTTATTAATATGCAGGGATTTATATTCTCTTGTTGCAAGAAGTCTAGAGCTGCTGCTGGCTTTGCTGCTCTCCTGTGCCATTGCTAGTGTGTTAGGGATAATCCTGGCCTTCCCCTCCTGGTTGCAGGATGGCTGGCATGGTTCCAGACATCATGCCCAAGTTCAAGGAAGGAAGGAGGGGAAGGAGCAGAGCCGGCCAAGGAAAGATATTCATCAGAAAATCAAAAGCTTTGCTAGAAACCTTTCCAGTTAGATTTCTTCTTATAACTTGACAGGTCAGAACTGTGTCACAAGGCCACCTTTCACACTCGAGTGAAGCTTGGCATATGAGCTTTTATTTTTCTGTCTGCAGTAGAGGTAGGCAAGAAAGAAAGGGTTGGGTAAACCATATTCCTCTCCTACTTAAAATCCTCAGTGGTGCCCTGGCCAGTGTGGCAAGGTGGTTAGAGTGTCGGCCAGCACACTAAAGGGCTGCAAGTTCAACTCCTGGTCAAGGGCATGTACCTGGGTTGGGGCATATGCGGGAGGCAACCAGTCTGTGAGTCTCTCTCACATCCATGTTTCCCCCCCTCCCTCCCTCCCTTCCTCCCTCCCTCTTTTTCACTCTCTCTGAAAAGCAATGGAAAAAATATCCTCAGGTGAGGATTAAGAATAATAATAATAAAATCCCTCAGTGGTTTCCCACTTCCTTCAAGGTAATAAAGGACAACCTTTTTAATATAACATCAGAGAGATCCCTATATTGATGTCCTTGTGATAGTTCTAACCTAACCATTTGTTCACACTTGTAAGTGTCCAAATGGACCATGACCTTTTAGGGTTATTGTTTCCAACTGAGGAAACTTCCATTCCTCTTCCTTTTCTCTGCCTACTCCCCCCTAACAGCAGCAGCAGCAACAACGACAACAACAAAATATTTGGGAACAAAAGACTAACTCTTGCTCTTCCTTTAAAACCCGGTTCATAGGTCATCTCCTCCAGGACACTCTTCTT
>NW_006285797.1:2682859-2697790 GCF_000327345.1 Myotis davidii
CACTCTTTCAGCTCACTCCTCGTAATCATAATTGAGGTTCTGGGTGTGTTTTTCTTTTCTTTTCTTTTTTTTTGGTCTTTCCTACAAGATTGTATCTTGAAGGTAGTGTAAATCTTTAGTTTTTAGCTCAGTGTCTGGCACAGAGTGAAGCTTAGTAAATGTTCCCAGAATGGATGAATATTAAACATTCTCTACAAGTTAGCATAATTTTCAATTCTGATGGATTCTGTAACTTTCTAAATATTACTGTATCCTTCTTTTACTTAAAGGGAAGGAGACAGATGGTTTTCATTTTTTTATCTCAGACATACAGTTATGTCTTAGTATCCTATGGTTACTTAGAAAATACACAGATTCAGGCACTTTTGAAAAATGAGTTGAAAATTTCCCTGACATTTTTATTCATTATTGAAGAGATTTTCATACCTTGATGTGAGTTTTGAACAAAATTTTTAATATTTAATGTTTTTATCTTAGTTTATAATCTGAAAAAATCAACGTAAGTTTATTCTGAATTATCTTGTAACCAATTTACCTTATCACCAGTATTGTCACCCAATTCTAGTGCCTGAATTTACGTTTTGTTCACAATCACATTGGTATCAATTGGTATTGCTTTAACTGTCATGATCTTAAGAGAAAAGATCAGGGGCAATTTTAATGTGTAAATTATGCATTCATGCTTGGTGAGGGCCAAATGGTGTGCTTTGGTAATCTTTAGTAACTCGTTTTGAGACATGTGGTGTAGAATTTAAGTAAAAGAGCATCAAAAATGATAAATGTCAAGATAAGTAGAAAAAACAATTTTATTCCTTTTAATTAAAAAAATACATATAATTTTAAAGTACATATTATAACATTGTCTTGTGGGGTTTATAATATACATATTCTGTAGTATGTATTATAGAATATATTATAACATTCTATAATACATATTATAAAGAGAGATAAATATATACATTTGGCAGCTATAGTGTAGAGAAATACAGGGAAATAAATGAACTCCCTACAGATTGCACGGTTTCTACATTTTATATGAAGTGGTGTATTAAAGCTTGAAGAGGGCATTAGAAACAACAACGATAATAAAAGCTTAGTATGCTAATTAGACCGGACATCCTTCCAGACATCCTTCCATCCTTCCAGACAAAGCCCAGGTCCCAGGTGCCTGGCAGTGGCCAGAGGGAGGGAAGCCCGGGTCCCGGGTGCCAGAGGGGAAGGAAGGCCTACTCTTGCACGATTTTCGTGCATCGGGCCTCTAGTAAGTATATAAGTTATTTGATTTATCTCTTCTCATCCTTTTACCCCCGCACCGAGGTATGTCAGTCTGTTCCATGCCTCCATGCTTCGGGCCTTGTTTTGGTCAATTCATTTTGTATTTAGGAGTTTTTAGGACATATTCCTAGAAGTGGGATCACTGGGTCAAAAGGCAGTTATATTTTTAATTTTTTGAGGAAACTTCCTACAGTTTTCCATAGTGGCTTCACCAATCTGGATTCCCACCAGCAGTGGCAGTGAACTAGTGTTCCCTTTTCTCTGCATCCTCACCAGCACTTGTTTGTTGATCTATTGATGATAGCCATTCTGACAGGTATGAGGTGATATCTCATTGTGATTTTAATTTGCATTTTTCTGATGATTAGTGACGGTGAGCATTTTTTCATATGTCTCTTGGCCATTTGTATGTCCTTTTTGGAGAAGTGTCTATTCAGGTCCTCTGCCCATTTTTTAATTGAATTGTTTGTCTTCCTTTCATTGAGTTGTATGAGTATTTATATATTTTGGAGATTAACTCTAATCAGATGTATCATTGGAAAATATGTTCTCCCATACAGTGGGCTCCCTTTTCATTTTGATGGTGGTTTCTTTTGCTGTGCAGAAGCTTTTTATTTTGACATAGTCCCATTTGTTTATTTTTTCTTTTTTTTCTCCCATTTAGCTTTTAAAGATGGAACTCCACTCTTTGCTTGGTTTTACTAGTAAGTATGTATGAAATGCTACAATAGGACATAGTAGTAATAGCACTCAGACAAATGGAAATGGTCAAGAGACACAAATATACATGTGAAATAAACTCAGCATTTCAATAAAAGTAAAAAACATTAAATTTAATTTCAATTAAAATGGACAAATATTGAAACATTTACCAAAGAAGATCTATGAGGTGCTAATAAGCACATGAAAAAGTGCTGAAAATCATTAGTCATTAGGTAATAGCAAATTAAAACTAGAGATACCACTTTTAAACCCACTACAGTGGTCGGCAAACTGCGGCTCGCGAGCCACATGCGGCTCTTTGGCCCCTTTAGTGTGGCTCTTCCACAAAATACCAACTTCTGCACATGGGCCACGAAGTTTCAATCGCACTGTACGTGCGCGCCCGCACGTGGTATTTTGTGGAAGAGCCACACAGAAGGGGCCAAAGAGCTGCATGTGGCTCGTGAGCCGCGGTTTGCCGACCACGGCACTAGAATAGCTATAATAAAAGAACAGACAATAACAAGTATTAACAAAGATAATTCTTGGAGAAACTGGAACCCTCATGCATTGCTGGTGACTGTTAAATTGTACAGCCACTTTGGAAAACACATAAACTTACAATATAATCTACCTATTCAACTCTGGGTATCTGCCCAATATAAATGAAAACATATCGCTACAAAAAGATTTTAAGCAAATATTTATGGCAGCGTTATTTACAATAGCTAAAAATCGGAGAGGGAAAGCCAATATCCATCAACTGGTGAATGGATAAAACAAGTGTGGTATACTCATAGAATGGAATACTATTCAGCAATAAAAATGAACAAGCTACTGATACATGCTACAATCTCCTACATATTACAACCTGGATGAACCTCAGAATCATTAACCTAGGTGAAAGAAGCCAGATGCAAAAGATACATATTCTATGATTCCACTTAACAGGCAATGCCCAGAAAGGCAACTTACTAGACACCAAAAGCAGATTAGTGGTTGTGGGGTGTGGGGTAGACACATGTCTCATGACTGCAAACAGGCATGAGAAATCATTCTGGGGTGACGGAGGATAATCTAAAACTGGAAATTACCCCTCAAAATTTTTTTGAAAAATCGTTAGGCCTAGAAATTTCAGGTGGACATAATTTTCAGGTATATACAAGCCAAAATATTGGAAAAGACTGTCCAGAGAAAAAAAGAAAAAGCTTAGAATGAGTGCTTTGGGAGGCGGGAGTGTGGGGGATGAGTGCTTTGGGGACAGTAGATATCAGCAAACTAGAGGTAATTCTAAAAATTATCTATGATAGATTGTAAAAGTGACCACAACACTCTGCAACTTCTCTCATCAGAACTCTATTTCCCCTACTCCCTGAGACTTGCTTTGTCCAAGATAATGTGTGAGCAGAGCTACTGTGAGTTGAGAGCCTAGACATCAAGAGGCCACATGCACTCCCACTCTTGCTGCTTTTGGAGCCGGAATCTAATCACATATGAACAAACTTGGGTTGGCTTGCTGGAAGAGGAGAGAACAAGTAGAGGAAAACCGAGTCAGCCAGAAGCTGACCAAAGGCACATAAGAGAGTTCCAGCTGTGTTGAGCCAAGCCTGACTCAGCCCAGAAAAACTGCCATCTGAGCATAGCCCAAACTGCCAATCCCCGGAACTGTAAACTAAATAGTTAATGTTTTAAGTGGTTTGTTTCAAAGCAGAAGCTAACTGATACACTAAAAAGGAGCTGTTGAATAGCACAGGAACCACATGACTGGGTGTTAAGGATAAGTATCCCAGGCACAAGAATATAAATGCAGTCAGTGAGTTGGGCTCAGGTCTGGGAATTGTCAGAGTCAGTGTGGCAGAACAACTAGCTGCATGAGCAACGTGAGAATAACAGAGAAAGCTTCTCTATACTGTATAGTTGATTAAGGGTCTATAGCAGTGGTTCTCAATCTGTGGGTCGCGACCCCTTTGGCAGTCGAACGACCCTTTCACAGGGGTTGCCTAAGACCGTCCTGCATATCAGATATTTACATTACGATTCATTACAGTAGCAACATTACAGTTATGAAGTAGCAATGAAAATAATTTTATGCTTGGGTCACAACATGAGGAACTGTATTTAAAAGGGCCAGACAGTTGAGAAACACTGGTCTATAGGGAGTAGAAAGGTAAGTGAAGTTAAGTACCGACAGGCTGAAACCTAAGGAAGATTTTAGGACTTGCGGTCCTGATCAGGTAAGGAGGAAACTCACTAAGAGCCCATAAGATAAGGAGGTGCAGATAGGCAGGTGTGTGGTCAAAGAGAGCTATTTTAGAATTGTCAGGTAAGGAGGAAACTCACTAAGAGCTCATAAGGAGGTGCAAATAGGCAGGTGTGTGGTCAAAGAGAGCTATTTTAGAATTCAAGATTTGGAAGTTAGAGCAATTTCTAAGACATATGCATGGGTTGGATGGATGAATGAATGGATAATTAGGAAACTATAGGTAGATATTTGTCCATTTGATCCAAGTTGTCAAATTTTGGAAATAAAGCAACACAAAATTGTTTTACTCTGAGCACTGCTTTAGCTGCATCACACAATTTTGAAATATTGTGCCTTCATCATTCAGTTGAAGATATTTTCTAATTTCTCCTGTGATTTATTTTTGATGCATGAATTATTTGGAAGCATGTTATTTCATTTCCAAATAGCTGAGATTTTCCTAGACATAATATTGTTATTGATTCCTAATTTGATTCTGTTGTATGAATCAAGAATATACTCTATATGATTTCAATCCTCTTAAATTTAAATTTATTGTGACTTGCTTTTTTAAAACATATTTTTATTGATTTCAGAGAGGAAGGGGAAGGGAGAGAGAGAGAGAAACACCAATGATGAGAGAGAATCATTGATCAGCTGCCTCCTGCATGTACCCTACTGGTAATTGAGCCCATAATCTCTGTCTCTTAATGGGAGTGCTTAGTCTATTAATATTTAATGTAGCATAATATAAATATAAAAATAAAACTGGAATTTAAGAGGATAATGCTTTAAATTGGCCTATACTCTATGTGTTATGCAGTATTAATATTCCGCAGCATGTATAGTCTACTCTATATAGTAATAGTTGCTCAATAAAACCTTTTTTAAAAAAATTAGTCAATAACTAGCCAAATCCCCATGTAAAATTCATGACTGCTAAATAAAAGAATTTTACCCATATTGTAATAGTTCCATCTAATAATATGTAAAATTCCTGGAATATATGATGTCTACATACAAGTCTTAGTTCAAAAAACTTTGACATTTAAGACTTTGAAGATAATGTTGTAATAGCAATTCTAGCATCCTTCCCCTGCAAAATTATTAACGACAAGAAAAAGACTGGACATGAGCAAGAAGACATGCATATTGAGGTTAAAATCAGAGTCTTTAAACAGCAATTATAGGACTACATCCTCTTGCCTATCCTCATCATTGACTCTTTGAATTGTCTGAATGTTACTTTCAAGTACAGTAGTCTTCTCTTTGTAAATTACATATTAGAAAAAACATTTACAAAGAAAAAACTTTATGAACACTAAACAGTACATGAAATTAGACAACTTCTTTTCTGATTTTATATCCATTATTTAAAATACACCGATATTTTATAGATATGGATTTACATAGCCCATGAACACAGACAATGGGTAGTGAAGGCCTGGAGGGGTGTAGGGGCTGGGCCAAAAGGGGTAAAAGAGGGGAGGGAGGAATGGGAGATATCTGTAATACTATCAACAATAAAAATATATATATTAAAAAAATAAATAAATAAAAGCTAAATGGGCATTTTGGACAACAATGGAACCTAGAAAACATTTAACAGACACAGTAGGACAAGTTCTCTCTCTGCATTATAAAAAGGACAGTTAGATATCAACTGTTGTAGAAATGAAATAAGATGGAAAATTTTAACAGTTTAAATTGTTTTCTTAAAGAAACTTCCTCCGCTGCTAGAGAATAGCCTTCTGGGCAGTCATCCGGAGCAATTCTCACAACTGATGGCTTCCCCTTTGGGACAATACCACCTTTTTCTATACTTGTTTGCATTTTTGCTTTTATTTCATCTACAGAGGTAGGTTTTTTTTCTGTGTTTTAGGACTAGTTTTCTGTTTCTGGCAGATTCTTGACACTTTGATCTTGGTTTTGAGCCTTTTAAATTCAGGTTTGATGTTTGTGCATTTTTGGCTGGAGTAATTCATATAGATTTATTTATTGGAGCTTTTTCTTCAGCTTCCTCCTCATCAAAGTCATCATCTTCTTCATCATCACCATCTTCATCAGCAGCAAGTTGTCTTTTTTTTTCTGTGGAAACTTGCTACCATTTCCAGGGGCAAGTCACTTTCCAGGTAAACAGTGTCCCAAAAAACTATATACACACTGCCTTTATAATTATCCAAAGCGTGTGGATACATTTTTTGGGGACACTCTATACTTAGGTGTTTCACATCCTCCTCCTCTTCATCTTCTGACTTTGCAGTTTTCCCCACATCTTCTGAGTGCTGCCCATTAATTTGCACAGTCCCTGAATCACACTGCAACTGTAAGACTATATGTGTTATTTCAAAGCCCCCAGGAAAATCGATGGCTGTATGGACATTTTCAAAGTTGCCAGTGTTACTGTAAATTGGACTGCTTTCATAATTCATTGCCTCTGCTTCAATAATGTGCAGTTCATACTTTGCACCAGCCCCTAAACTGACCATTCTCAAAGATCACTGGTGCTCATTTTCATTATTATCCATCTCAAAGTGATAATTTCTGTCAGTCTTTACTTCAAACCAAAAGGCTAGTTCTGGGGTCTCAGGGAGTTCATGTCCATGCCCACTGACTTTTCCATGGGGTGTTGGCACACAGGTGGGAGAGAAGACGGATGGAATAGCTGCACAGGACAGAATCACACCAGGGCTAATCTTTGCCCATTTCTAAATTGGGTACTGTGTCCTTTCATTGAGTTGTAAGAGTTTTTTTATATATTCTGGATACAAGCCCTTGAACATACACGTGATCTACAAAGGTTTGCTTATGCTGTGGTTTGTCTTTTGGTTTACGTAATGATATCTTGTTAGGTGCAAAAGTTTTAAATACTTACTAAGTCCAAGTTATCGGTTATTTTCCTTTATGGATTGTGTGTTTTGTTTTTTTGGTGTCATATTTAAGAATTCATTGCCTCACCCAAGGTCATGACAGTTTTTCTGCTGTGTTGTTTTTTGTTTCTAGAAATTTTATAGTTTTGGTTCTTAATTTAGTCCAGTGATGGCAAACCTATGACACACGTGTCAGAGGTGACACGTGAACTCATTTTTTTGGTTGATTTTTCTTTGTTAAATGGCATTTAAATATATCAAATAAATATCAAAAATATAAGTCTTTGTTTTACTATGGTTGCAAATATCAAAAAATTTCTATATGTGACACGGCACCAGAGTTAAGTTAGGGTTTTTCAAAATTCTGACATGCCGAGCTCAAAAGGTTCGCCATCACTGATTTAGTCTCTGACCTATTTTGAGTTTTTCTTTATTCTTTGAGATTGTGAATTATTGGTATTATTTTTATTAAATATTTGACAGAGTTCATCAGGAAAGTAATTTCAGGCTGGTGTTTTCTTTGTGGAAATATTTTTAGTTATCAATTTAAAATTTAAGTATTCAACTTCTTTATATATTCCTATTCAGATATTCCATGTCTTCTTGAGTCAGTTTGGTAATTTGTGCCTTTCTAGAGATTTGTTCATTTCATCTAAATTGTGTAATTTGTTGGCCCAATAGTATTCCCACTTATGCCTTGTAATTTCTGTATGGTTGGTAGTACTTTCAGATTCCTTTTTGTTTGTCTGGTTAGAAAACTGGGGTTTTTGCTAACCTCTTCCGTTGCACACTTCTGTGACAGCTTGTGTTCAGACTAAGTGGTAGGAAGAAAGAGAGAGAGTATAAAATGATGGGAGTTTTGGGATCAGAGGAAGGTTTCCTCTTCCGCTGGGACTTCTAATGTCATTGCCTGTGGGATTGCTTGAAGACTGGGGGCTGGGGCTTAAGAGACGCAGAGAAGAAAAAAGGGGGGCATTTCTGCATTCCCTTTCTCACTCCTCAAGCCAGAATAAGGGCTCTTCTTCTAGAGTTCTGTCTGTCTGAGCCTCCATACCCAGCCACTGTTGGGTTTCGGGTGCGTTGCTGCCTTGTTTTCAATCTGGGGGATACTGGAGGTAAATACGGCAAACTCACCATTGGTTTGGTGGCACTTCAAATTCTGGCCTTTTAAAAACTTCAAGTTCATTGCTACCATTTACTTCTCAGAATTCTCAAATGGCTGCTTGGTGCATTCTGCTCAGTTGTGTAATTGTGTTCAGTGGGAGACATTTTACTTTATTGTACTAGAACCATACTGTTTTTAATTAGTCTATTCCCTCTTAAGCCCATTGCTTTTCTCTTGTTACTTATTTACTTTTTGGAAAATCTTATAGCAGTTTGCCATCAAGTAAGATAATGTAGACATGCGTATTGCTGCATATAACTCATGCAATCTGAAGATTCCACTTACTTGATTATTATACAGAAGTTTTAGAAACCCAACCTCAATGCATTTTCATTTGAAAAAAATGTTTTCCTTTTCTTTCTGTCCAATATGCTCCAGATTTTTCTAGACTTCCCTTCAATTTCTGAAAACCAAATAGATTGAGATTACAGAACTACCTGCAGATTTTACAGAAAACAATAGATTAGTACATTTAATCATGATGGAGGCTATTTACAAAGAGAGTGGAATTCTCACATGAAAAAGGAACCCATTAATAAGTTTTAAATAACTAACTGACTAACTCTGGAGAATCATTAACTGATATTAAATAAATAAATTCCTAACACTACTCACTTTGCAGTGAGCTACATGGAGGAGGCAGCAGGTATTTGCAAACATTTCAGACGAATCTAGGGTGTAGCTGCCTCTTGTATTGAAAGGTACTATAGGGTGCCCCAAAGGAATCCCAAATATATTTGGAAAGACTTGGTGACATTGTCTAGCCTTTTAAAAGTGATGCAGTATAATAGAAATTTGCAAAAGTACAAATAGAAACTTTAAAAAAATTGAATTCAATAATAATGAGGTCTAATTTCTAGTCTTCTGAAGTCCTCTTGCAGGACCTAAACCTGTGGAGGGCATTCTGAGGCTCTGATGAAAGCTATGGTCTACATCTCTGTAAATATTAGCGAGACAGAGACATACTCTTTTGCACATACTTTCAAACCCTGTCCTCTTAATGCTCATCCATGGATTCTCAGGGCAGCGATTGATCCCAGTTAAGCACTCCCGCAATAAAGTGACTAGATATCCTTGTCCAAATGGTATTGGGGTCACTTTTTAAAATTAAATTTATTAGGGTGACATTGGTTAATAGGATCACATAGGTGTCAGTGTAGACTTCTATGATACCAGATCTGTGTATTTGACTGTGTACTCGCCACCCAAAGTCAAATCTTCTGTCACTGTGTATTAGACCCCCTTCACCCCCACCCCTCAGCCCCTTCCCCCTGGCAACCACCACACTCTTGTTTGTGTCTGCACGTTTCAGTTTGCTATCCCACATCTGAATGAAATCATGTGGTTCTTAGCTTTTTCTGAAAATCTCTTCCAGGTGAGAATTTATCTTGGGTAATGCCTTTGTCAGGGCAGGGCAGTTCTCACCGTGGTTTAGGTGTGAGATTAGAGAACAGTCCTGTAAATGGCCCGTGATACCTTGAGAAATAGTAATTCACAAAGTCGTTCCTAATCCACAGTCTACAACTTGAACTTCCAGCTCAGATCTTCTTCCTGCAGCATAGGTGGGATCCTTCAGGAGGATGTGCTCTGAGTTCATCTGTTTACCAGTGAAGAAGTGAATACTCAGGAATAGTGGCCACAGAACCTCCCTGGGGAGCCATTTCTCAGACTTTCTTCAGTGTTAGGGCCCCGTGAGAAGCTGGGTGGTACAGTGGACGGGATTCTGACCCCGTGGTGGAGAGGGTCCTGATTTAGCCGTAAAAGACCTGAGGTCAAACCCTGTTGCTTAGCTTACCTTGGGTAAGTCCCTGAATATTCCTGAGGTTTGTTTTCTCTTTTGGTAAACTAGAAATAGCAACACCTGTTATATATCTTTTTGCAGATCATTGTGAGAATCAGTGAAAATAATAAATGGTATTTTTAAAAATACTTAAGCCTGTTGAATTGAAATATAAAGGGACACATAGCATAATAGCTGTGGTAGAACGGAACCTTGATTCATTCACCATGCATTTATTCATTTATTCATTTATAATCTTAGCATGCACAGGGCATCTTTAATTTCCCTACGCTTCTAGTTAGAAATATGGCCCTTCTATCTCTCAAGTACTTTTAAGACTCTCTTCATCTGGTGCAGAAAAGCGAGAATAAAAGGAAGTTTAGTGATACAGAATGAGGAAGTCAAATGATTTGTATAATACTTACGTTGGAGAAATCAGTATAATGGAGTAGTTTATATGAGCTCTTAAAATGATAGTCAAAGGAAGCAGGATGATTTCTGAAAACTGTGAGAGCTCATCCTGCCCCACATCCTGTCCTGGAGATGACCTAGTTATATGCATGAATGATATCAGCTGCCATTTTCTGAGAGCTTTTCTATCTTTACATACGTCCTATCTCATTTAGTCATCACTCGCCTTCGGTCACATGGCTCCGAGAGCTGAAATTTCAGCCCCGGTCCTTTTACCTGCACAGATCACGCTCATCGCTCCCTAGAAGCAGGAAAGGGAGCCTGAATTACAAGGAGCTGTACTGGCATTTGCCTTTCTAAAGTTCATCGGGATCAGTGTTAATTTACATTCTTTAACCTTGAAAGCTCAATAACCTTTGAGCTTGCTTTTCAAGACTTAGAGAGAGCGGTAATTGCCACTTGAAAGCAGGGTAGGGACTCCAAAGGAAGCAAGTTTTAGCTTTAAGAAATAAGGTTCTCTGAGCTCCACTTTTTAATTTTTGAAATATTAAAGATTATTTAGTCTATTTCCTGAGGGTTCGTTTTTCAAGCATATTGGAATTTACATTTCTGAATTATTAGAAAATATGAAGCAATATGATTATTATAACATGGGGATACAGTGCATTTTCATCATTATTACCAGGAGGAAAAATGTGCTGGTGTTTTCCACAGGTGCGGTGCATTTGTTGGGCTGAATTCCCCCTCCATCTGCTGACGCTGCTTAAGCCGTAGCCTGCTGCTTACATTACCTGCCAATGTGTCAGAATAGAGGAAACCAAAGGCTGAATTTTAAGCAGCATCCCTAGTTGTTTAGACGCTCTTAAAATATTTAGAATACCTCGCTTTGTTTGAAGAGTATGCTGTACTGGATAGGAGGTAAAACTGGGAAATTCTGACTGGCTACTGCTATATACAGTTTCTCTAGAAACCTCAAGAAAATAATGGACTCAAGCATGCCTTGAGCTGTTCTCTGAGAAACTATGGCAACGGGGCCTTTTAATTAAAGCTGAAGTATGTGTGCAGCTTAGAAAAACAGAGAGATACTGCCAACTGATAAGGAGAGTGTATGGGAATAATTCAGAAAACTGAAAAAATTTCTTTTTAGATATATTTGCTAGCTTTATTCTCTAAATTGTTCAAAGAAAGGGGAAACATTTTTCTTCTTTATTGAATTCATTGGGGTGACATTGGTTAATAAAATTATAAATGTACAATTCTATAACACATTATCTGTATATTGTGTTGTGTGTTCGCCATCCCAACTCAAGTCTCCTTCCATCACCATTTATCCCCCAATACCCTCTTCTATCACCCCCCCCACACACACACACACAAAGAAACTCTTTTAATGGATATTTGGCTTTGGAATATGTTATAACATATTTTTAAAGAAAATATTGTTTTTTAATTATATTTTGTTAAGATTAATATTCAAATTCATTTCTGTTTCCAGAGTACATGTTAACTGACAGTGGAAGGGCAACCTGGAGGCATGATCAATTTCAGAGGGCAGCCAATCTGGGCTAGTTACACAATGGGTGATCTGTGAGTTTTGACAATGGAGACCATGTATATGCCCCAGTATATACATGGGCCAAGGATCAACAAATTAGTAAACTGTTCCACTCTTGAACAGAAACATTTACAGCCAACATGCTAGAATTTATAAACTCAGAGCATGCCAAAAAGTAATTAAAGAAAACCAAAAACTAAATGGAAAAGCCGGAGTTGCCATTTTTCTTGGACCAAAATAGGTGTTATGCTAACGACACCAATGATGGAAAGATTTTGTCGTCCCTTTTGCCAGGGAGAATTTGTGTTTATGCCTACTACTTTAGCATCCTGTCTGATTAGTGTCTCCATTCACTCTTAAAAATGTACCTGTTTGCCCAGGTGGTGTGGCTCAGTGGTTGAGCATTGACTTATGAACCAGGAGGTTACAGTTCGATTCCTGGTCAGGGCATATGTCCAGGTTACGGGCTCGATTCCCATTGTGGGGCGTGCAGGAGGCAGCTGATCAATGATTCTCTCTCATCATTGATGTTTCTATTTCTCTCTCCCTCTCACTTCCTCTCTGAAATCAATTAAAAATATATTTTTAAAATGTGCCTGTTTGAAGGATTAATGATAGGGGCAATAGCTGGAAAGATGAGTTGCATATAATGGAATAACATGTAATAGTTATAAATGTCAAGCTCGTGAACCAGAGACCCTGTAAGACAGTGATGGCGAACCTCTTGAGCTCGGCGTGTCAGCATTTTGAAAAACCCTAACTTAACTCTGGTGCCATGTCACATATAGAAATTTTTTGATATTTGCCACCATAGTAAAACAAAGACTTATATTTTTGATATTTATTTTATATATTTAAATGCCATTTAACAAAGAAAAATCAACCAAAAAAATGAGTTTGCGTGTCATAGGTTCGCCATCACTGCTGTAGGAACTGGCTCTATTTTAAAAAATATATATATTTTATTGATTTTTTTTCAGAGAGGAAGGGAGAGGGATAGAGAGTTAGAAACATCAATGAGAGAGAAACATTGATCAGCTGTCTCCTGCACACCCCCACTGGGTATATGCCCGCAACCAAGGTACATGCTCTTGACCAAAATCGAACCTGGGACCCTTGAGTCCGCAGGCTGACGCTCTATCCATTGAGCCAAACTGGTCAGGGTGGAACTGGCTCTTACAGTGGTCTGCTATCTGGTGTCTTTGGCTTTGGCTTCCAGTTCCCCTTTATTATTCTGTTGGCAGAGTTAGCTGTCTATAATCAGATCTCATCTTCCACTCCTTTTGCTTAATGGTTTCTCATTGCTTACAGGATTGGTATACCTTTTCTCAGTCTCAGCTCCAGCCTGCCTCCAATACATACATTACTCAAACAAGGCCTAGCTTCTCCATGTTCACTATTCCCTTCTGTGTTTTCATGCTATTGCCAGTGCTGGATTCCTCTAGTGTGTGTGTGTGTGTGTGTGTGTGTGTGTGGCAAACGCCTGCTCATACTTCAAAATGAGGATTAAACATCACCTCTTTCTTCCCTTCATCTCACAACCCTCCCTCATTCCTCCCAAGTATTGTTCCCTCTGGGACTGGGTGAGGGCACCAGAGGTGAGGACTTACACATCTGTCTTTGTGTGATATCAGGAAACTTAGTCTATTTTCTGAGAGTTCCTTTTTCAAGCATATTGGAATTTACATTTCTGAGTTATGGAAAACATACTTACTATTTGCTGAATATTTGATGTTTGGTAAATATTTGATGAGTGGATTAAATGGGTAAAATAATTGGAGTCACTAGGGCATATCTGAGAAAACACAGAGTAGCTGAAGTTTGGTTCTGCTGTTTGCCCTTCTCCCTCTTTCTCACTCTTCTGCTCCTCTAGGTACCCTCTGCTCTCATGCCTGATCTTTGGCTTCCCAGAACACCTTCTTCAGGGTCTTTCTTAGGCTCGTCTGACCCCCAAATGTCCCTCAGCTTCTCAAATACCCTTTGCCTTTCTTCCCCAAACCGCTACCCTCAACTCCAATCCGAATCCCATTTCCACACTGAAGCATGCAGCTAGGTATAATTAGAGGATAATCACTTCAACCTAATTCATTCCAGGTTATAAAAGACTGACAGGGAGGCTGCAGGAAGTGTCTGGAATTTGAATTCCGCAATATAAGGGGTTGCTTGCCTGTTCAGATTTCTGACTGTTTATATAATCTCCCCTTTTATATAGTATATTAATACCATCTCTAAAAAGGTTTCCATGCCAGGATTTTGGATTATGTCATTCAATCATGACAAAGGAATATTTGGAGTGCTGCCTGCCTGCAACCAGTTTCAGCAACATTGCTGTCGTTGTTCAGCAGCATGTGTGCAATTATTTGTACATTTTATTGCTTATTTGTATCTCTTAAAATTTATTTTATTTTATTTTATTTATTTTCACCTGAGGATATTTTTCCATTGATTTTTTTTTAGGGAAAGTGGAAGAGAGAGGGAAAGACAGAGAGAAACACTGATGTGAGAGAAACACGTCGATTGCTTGCCTCCTGCACGTGCCCCGACTGACCAGGGCCCTGGCCGGGGAGGATCCTGAAACTGAGGTCCGTGCCCTTGACCGGAATCAAACCCAAAAGCATTCAGTCCACAGGCCAACGCTCTATCCACTGAGCCACACTGGCTGGGGCCATAACAGAAAATCTTAAAAAGCAACTGCAACAGGCATTTTTTAAACTAGGCTATTTCTATGTGTTACCATGTAATTCAGTAGCTTCCTGCCGGAATTGTCAGTTCATTCTAAACATGTTTGGGTTCGGCCCACACTAGCAATTAGGTAGAGATACAAAAAAGCTAATTAGCCTACATTCTATCATCACTCCTTTTTTCCCTAAAACAATATTCTTTAGAAAACGTCGATGGGTAATCTTTGCTAACGGATACACATATATTTTC
>NW_006285797.1:2701674-2719770 GCF_000327345.1 Myotis davidii
GGGGAATCCTGGGCGAGCCCCCAAAATGTTGTGCCCAGATTTCAAGATTCCCAAGGGCCCACCAGGGAGCCAGCGAGTCCGATGCAAAAGCAAAGAGTCATTTATTTCAAACCTAGGTTTGGCTCCCCTGCCCCCCCTTACTGGCACAGCAGCAAGTGGCAGAGAGAGCTGTATCTCTTAAAATTTAAATGAATGAACATAAGGAAATTAGATCTCACACGGGTAATGCACCGTAGACAAAGATATGAAAAAATCATCAGATGAGGCAAAAGAGCCAATTCTTAGTGTGGAATGGATGCTCCCTGAATTTAAGCCCATCTATATAGTCTTACTACATAGGAAAAAAAGCAAAGGCAAGGAACATGGCTAGAATTCTGGAACTCTGTTCTAGAAGATTGTATACAAAAGAGGAGCTATAACTTTGGATTTTCTCATCTTATAGTTTCTGGGCCTGAAACCTAAGTCTCTCATGCGACTTCTGCACACATCATTTCTTTTGTGCTTTTGAGAAAACATTTTATGGGGTGGGACACCTGTTAAAGCAGTGGTTCTCAACCTTCCTAATACAGTTCCTCATGTTGTGGTGACCCCCAATTTCATTGTTACAAATTGAACATAATTAAAGCATAGTGATTAATCACAAAACAATATGTAATTACATATGTGTTTTCCAATGGTTTTAGGCGACCCCTATGAAAGGGTCATTGGACCCCCAAAGGGATCGCGACCCACAGGTTGAGAACTGCTGTGTTAAAGGTAAGGAAGATATGCTTGGATTTTCCTTCAAGCTGCCTCCTCTCCAATGTTATTAACTCTTGCTTTAAATCCTCTGAACAGCTGGAAACTAGCTAATACCTTCGTTGCAACTACCTTAGTACATCCTAAGTTCAAGGCCCCGTAAAACCAGGCTATGATATAGGCTCTTGAACTGGGTACTGAGACCAACAAGATGAGGACAGAGGCTCTGAAAACCATTGCCACTTCCCTTACCTGTTTTCCTAACCTGCCCAAAAACCTGAAGGGCAGTTTACTCTGGGCTATTAGTTCCAAAGGGCTGGGCTTCACCAGAAGAGTGAACCCAACCTGTTGAGCTCTCTTGCTCAGATGCTTAAATGGAATAAAATCAGGTTGAATAAGACCTGCCCCTACCCTTAAAAAACTCTCTTTTTCTTTCTTTTCTTTCACAGTAATGTCTGATCCTATTAGAAATTTGTTGTTAATTGAAGTTAGTGTGGATGCATATGCCTGCATTTTTCTGAGAGATTCTGTGTCTTGTGTGTAGAATCAAAGGATAAATTAGGTTATTATTTGTTTGTTTTTTCTGGCTCTACACCTAAGATTTTAGTTATAAGACTGGGGGGAGTAGACAAAGGTAATAGGAAAAACTTTGAGTGTTGGTATCGCTGTAGGGATTAAAGATTTAGTTTGGTAGCATTTGTTATTATTGCGTATTTATTTTAATTTTAGTTTAATTTTTGCATAGATACAACATTCACATGATTAAAAAATAAGACATATAAAATATATCCCTGAAAATTCTTTATCTCATTATTGTCCCTCAGTTTTAAGGAAATCTCTTAGATAATTATTGTTCTTAGTTTCTTGTCAATCTTTTCATTATCTATTTTTCTATATTCAAGGACATAAAAGTATTTTACTTTTCTCCTTTTTTATAGTAACGTAAAAAAAGATAGTAACATACTGTATAAATGTTTACACCTCATTTTATTCATTTAATTCATTTAGTGTTTCTTTGAGAGCTTTCTGAGGCTAGGACTCTACTTTTTATAGCTACATAGCATTCCATTGGTTGCATGAACATAATGTAGTTAACCGTTCCCCTGTTAATATAGTTAATTTCCTAATATTTCATTATTATAAACAATGCTTAAATGTAAAACTTGAGTCATTTCACATGGTGCAAATGTTATCTTTAGGATGGACTCTCAGAAGGGGAAATGTGGGGTCACAGTTTATATTTTTCAGGTTTTCTAAAAAAAATTTTATTGATTGATTTTAGAATTGAGAGAGAGAGAGATTGATTTATTGTTCCAATTATTTATGCATTCATTGGTTGCTTCTTGTATGTGCCCTGACGATGCTCTAACCAAAATAGTACGTGGCCAGGGCTTATATATATATATTTCAGTTTTGATAAATATTATCATATGATCCTCCATAATGGTCTGTTTTTATTATTTAGGCTTTATAATATGTTGTGGTCTCCTCTTATTGGGGTACTCTGTTGCTTGGTTGTCCTTTTTTTCCTTTCATATGAATATTAGATTCAGGTTGTTTCATTTTAAGAAAAAAATTAGTATTTTTAATGCAATCGTTTTAAATGTGGATTTTGTTAAAGGAGAATTGAATCTTTATGATTTGGGTTGTTCTATCTAATAATTGGAAGGCTTTTTGGTTAGTTCAATTCTTCTTTTGTGGAAGAGCCTTTTTCATGTAGTTCTTCCACATTTCTTGTTAAAATTATTTCTAGTATTTTATCTTTTTGGCTGTGATTAAAAGTGGGTCTTTTTCCCCCACTACATCTTCTGTCTTTCTATACATGAAAACTATTGGTTTTATTATTTTTAATCTTGTAATTTAATTATTTTACTATTTGTAGTACTTTTCAATAGAATTACTAGGGTTTTCCAGGTATACAAACTTACCATCTGCAAGTAGAGATTATTTTGCATCCTCCTTTCCAACTTTTAAATTTCTTATTTATTTCACTTGTCTGTTTGTATTGGCTAGGACATCCAGCAATATATTAAATTAGAGGCCCAATGCACGAAATTCGTGCAAGGGGCTCGGCCCTTGCAGCCCTGGCTACCTTGGCCCTCGCTTCGTCCGGAAGGTCTTCCAGTCGTTCTGCTGTTTGGTCTAATTAGCATATTAGCTCTTTATTATCTTATATAATAAAAGGATAATATTCAAATTGACCCTAACAGCAGAATGACTGGGAATGACTGGTCACTATGACACACACTGACCACCAGGGGGAAGACGCTCAATGCAGGACCTGGCCCCAGGTGGTCAGTGCGCTCCCACAGGGGGAGCTCTGCTCAGTCACAAGCCAGGCTGATGGCTGCCAGCACAGTGGTGGTGGGAGCCTCTCCCGCCTCCTCCGCAGCGCTAAGGATGTCCAACTGCAGCTTAGACCTGCTCCCACTGGCAAGTGGACATCCCCCAAGGGCTCCCGAGCTTCCAGAGGGATGTCTGACTGCCTGCTTAGGCCTGATCCCCCCGGGAGCGGGCCTAAGCCAGCAGGTGGACATCCCCCAAGGGGTCCCAGACTGTGAGAGGGCACAGGCTGGGCTGAGGGACCCCCCCTGAGTGCACAAATTTTTGTGCACCGGGCCTCTAGTATAGGATAATAGTAATAAGTGTAGGTATTCTTCCTGTTCCTGACTTTACTGGGAATATCTCTAGTGTTTCCCTGTTAAGCAGAAGCCGGCTTGGGGTTGAGATAAATACATTTTATTATGTTTCACAAGTATCCATCTGTGCTGGTCAATTACCCTTGGTCTCTCAACTTCACCTTGCTCCTATATACTACACTCTCTGGTGTTGGGGCTGGGAGTCAGCCAACCACATCTCAGATGCCTTTGACAGGAGCTTCCTTTTGGGATCTGTCAGTAGGGGACACTAGGGGGCCCCTGGGAGGTGGGAGAAGCATTTCCTGTCTCTTGTTATTTCTGTCAGAGGTGCCCCACTGAGGTATCTCACCCAGAGGTATGAGCCCCAACTCAGAGGCACTTCCCTCTTCTAAGCTCCTGAAGAACTAACAGCACCTGAGCAGTGTGCCCTTCTCACAGGTCTGAGTCCCAACTTTGCAGGGCCTCTCCTTTGAGCTCCCACATTCTTGCAACCTAATAGCTTCCCTTCTGTTCCCCCAATTCTTTAGGTGGTAGCTGCTTCCTGCAGGTATTATCTCTAGGTTACCTGTGTCCTCTTTTTGCTGGTGCAGTCCTCCCAACACCTGTTTTACCAATTCCCTCTATTAAATCCTCTCTGCATAAATACCTGTCACTCTTTCTGCTTTTCTGAAAGGACCAGTCTGATGACTCATCTGTTCCTATTTTATTGAACGTTTTTTTTTAATCAAGATTGTTTTCTGCCGAAACCGGTTTGACTCAGTGGATAGAGCGTCGGCCTGCGGACTGAAGGGTCCCAGGTTCAATTCCGGTCAAGGGCATGTACCTGGGTTGCGGGCACATCCCCAATGGGAGATGTGCAGGAGGCGGCTGATCAATGTTTCTCTCCCATTGATGTTTCTAACTCTCTATCTCTCTCCCTTCCTCTCTGTAAAAAATCAATAAAATATATTTTTTTAAAAAAAGATTGTTTTCTGACTTCTCCTCCCAATGTTTTTTCTGTGTCAATGGGCATGATTGTGTGGTTTTTGTTAGAACAATATAAAACTTTTGTGTTTCCCCTGTTTTCTCCTCTTCTTCCCCTCCTCCTCCTCTTCTTCCTCCTCCTCCTCCTCTTTGTTAGAACAATGAAATATAATAATGGATTTCCTAATACGGGATTCCTCTTGAACTTTTGTAATAAATTCTCCCTCATCATGTTGTATTCTTTTAATGGACTGCTGATTCTACTTGCTGATATTTTCATTAGGATCTTAGTGTGTGTGTGTGTGTGTGTGTGTGTGTATATATATATATATATATATGAAATTGGTCTGAAGTTTTTGGGTAATCTATGTCAGGTTTTTATGTCAATTCTGTATTTACTTTTGTGTTTCCCCTGTTTTCTCCTCTTCCTCCCCTCCTCCTTCTCTCCTCCTCCTCCTCTTCTTCCTCCTCCTCCTCCTCTTCTTCTTCCTCCTCCTCTTCTCCTCTTCCTCATTTTTTTCCCTAGCTCTGGAACAGTTTCAGTGGCATTTAACATTAGCCTTTTCAGGATTCTGCTGTTGTTTTATCTTGTTTATTAAGGTTTGGTGGAATTTCTTTATGAGATTCTATGGGACTGGTCCTGGTTCGGTATTATGTAATGGGAGATCTATTTCATTAAGTGAATCTGAATGATTAATACAAAAAATGATGTTTGATGCTGCATTAGCTGGGCTAGTCAAGGAAAGCTTTAGTGGGTACGTGGGTTGGCCCAAGCCAAATTGTCTTCTGTGCCTTTTTAATCCCATAATTGTTGTTTTTATGTCTCTAAATAATTCTCTTACCTGTTCCTCTTCCCCATCCTATTCTGAAACCAGTCCCAGCTGAGGTTACCTACTAATAACTGATACAGTTTTTGAAATATAACCCTGTATAGAAATGTTTGCATTTTAATAGTAGAATTATGCATATGGTCATGACAGTATCTTGGGTCCTGGTACTTTATGTTTTGCATCATCTTTGTCTTTTTTAAAAAGTATATTTTTATTGATTTCAGAGAGGAAGGGAGAGGGAGAGAGAGATAGAAACATCAGTGATGATAATCATTAATCAGCTGCTTCCTGCATGCCCCACACTGGGGATGAAGCCTACAACCTGGGCATGCACTAACTGGGAATCGAACTGTGACCTCCTGGTTCATAGGTTGAGATTCAACCACTGAGCCACACTGGTCTGGCATCATCTTTGTCTTTTTAAAGTTCTCCAAGTATACTTATGTTTGAGGCGAGGTATAAGGGTTGGGCATGTGCACTAACCGGGAATCGAACCGTGACCTCCTGGTTCATAGGTTGATACTCAACCACTGAGCCACACTGGTCTGGCATCATCTTTGTCTTTTTAAAGTTCTCCAAGTATACTTATGTTTGAGGCGAGGTATAAGGGTACCAGGTTGAGAAACGTGTATCCTCCCATTGACTTAAACAGGTTTAATAAGCTTTTCATTCAAGAACCTTAGGAGGTCTCCAGCCTTCTTAAAAAGCAATCAAAACATCAGGTCACCACCTAACTACCTTGGAGGGAGTAAAGGAAAAGATGAAATAATACCTCATTCAAGTTTCTGATCTCATCTCTTGTCTCCTAGCTCATCTCTTATTTCCAATGCCTTTATGCTTCCTCTTCTCTCTGACCAGCAGGCCTTTCCTTGCCCTTGACTCTGTTCAACCTTTACTCACTTTTGAAGTTGTGACCCCTCCCCTCACCCAATCCTCTGAACTGACCACCCCCTCAATTGTCCAGTAATGTCTCCTGAATATACTTCTTCATATTACCTTCATTGCATTACTTGATTTTTAGTCTGCGTTCCCCAATGGACTGGTTGCTCCTCAGGGTATGTTTATTGTGTATTCATTTTTGTTCCCCATGTTTAGTACAGTGCTGCACACATAGGAGGCCTCAAAAATATTTGGTGAGCACTGGCTGGGTGGTTTAGTTGATTGGAGTGTTGTCCCATACACCAAAAAGTTGCAGGTTCAATTCCCAGTCAGGGCACATACCTAGGTTGTGGGTTCTATCCCGGTCAGGGCGCATATGGGAGGCAACCTATCAATGTTTCTCTCTCTCCTCTCTCTCTCCAAATCAATAAAAAAATATATCCTCGGGTGAGGATTAAAAGCTGGCTGGGTGGTTTAGTTGATTGGAGTGTCGTCCCATACACCAAAAAGTTGCGGGTTCAATTCCCAGTCAGGGCACATACCTAGGTTGTGGGTTCTATCCCGGTCAGGGCGCATATGGGAGGCAACCTATCAATGTTTCTCTCTCTCCTCTCTCTCTCCAAATCAATAAAAAAATATATCCTCGGGTGAGGATTAAAAAAATTTGGTGAATTATTGTTTAAATAAAAGCCAAGTAAAAGTGGAGAAAAAGAAAGATGAATGGCAAATGAGTAAATGGACTCTGAGGGAACTTCAGTACCATGTGCCAGATGCTAAAAGGTGGGTTTTAATAACCCAGCTGCACGGTATAAAAATAAACAATGTTTTCATTCAGCGTGAATTTAATTTATATTTGATTTATGTTTATATTGCAGAGGCTTTTCTGGCAACACACTTTCTAAATCTGCTTTCGTAGAAGGTGTCTATCGGAATAAGTCAGAAAGGCAGTTTTCAAGGCTGTCTGTGAAAGCCTAAAATCCTCTGGTCGCTTTATAATAATAATTCACCTTTTGTATCAAGACTTTTGTGTATATCCTTCCTGCATCAGGAAATTTTGTCCTGCTTCAGGAAATGATGAAAGTAGAGATAGAGACTCAAAGGGAGTAATAAGGGATGCTAAAAATAGGTCTGTGGGGAGATGAGATGACCTGAAAGGCAAGGATTACATTGAAGGGTTCGAGGGAAATAAAAGCTCTTTCCATGATGCCTCCATCTGGCAAGTATAAATATAAATGGAGCCTGGGATTATGTTTAGCTTGAATTTTCCCCCATCCTGAGCTGCTGGGAAAATTTTAATTGGCAATCTGCGCTTGGGTGAAAAAGGGAGGATTTAGAATTTTTTGGACCCACCTTAGCCACCAGAATTATTCAGAAACATATAAACATTGGTATCCTTATTCTGTGTTTCCCTGATGTTACCTGCCCAAAGCACATCTTAATGAATTCTTCATTCTGTACTCTCTAGGTAGATATTTTATGTTCTACTTTTCTTATCAATGCACCCAACTATTTTTAGTCATGCTGAATTGCATAGGGATGATTTTGGAGAAGATTGGCATACATGTCTGTACTTATTACTGAATCGCATCAATAGTTACAATCAGTCTTTTTAAAGAGGTTAGCATTACCCTCAAGGGAGGAAAATTGTTTGACGGTGACAGTATAAATTTACTGATTTTATAAACCTTACCTCAGAAGTGTTATTCCTTTTTTTAAAAAAAATATGTTTTAAATTGATTTCAGAGAAGGGAGAGAGAGAGAGAGAGAAAGATAGAAACATTAATGATGAGAGGGAATCATTGATTGGTGATTGACTGTCTCCTGCACACTCCCTACTGGGGATCGAGCCCACAACCTGGGCATGTGCCCTTGACCGGAATCAAACCTGGGACCCTCCAGTTGGCAGGCTGACACTCTATCCACTGAGCCAAACCAGCTAGGGCGTGTTATTCCTTTTGATTGGACAGTTTGGTTTCGTAAGAAGGCTAACTATTACCTGTAAACCAATACTAGTGCCATCATTTCTATCCCACAGAGCTCCTCTTTTTCTTCCTTGAGGGCATGGGGAATGTGGGTGCAGGATAGAAACAGTATCCTCCCCAGAGAGTTACTCCTCCTTTCCAAGGGGTACACAGTGTGGAGACTACTGCTGCCTCTTTTCATTGAAATAAGTGCACACCGGATTCCAGTAAAAGTTCTAGTCTCTACCAAGGGCCAGGTCACAGCCCATGCATTTAGATCATATATATTATTGATTTCAGAGAGGAAGGTAGAGCGAGATAGAAACATCAATGATGAGAATCATCAATCAGCTGCCTCCTTCATGCCCCGCACTGGGGATGGAGCCCGCAAGCCGGGCACGGGCCCTGCCCGGGAATCAAACTGTGACCTCCTGGTTCAGAGGTCGACGTGCAACCCCTGAGACACGCCTGCCGAGCAGAGCTCTTTTATTCTTTAACTCTTCTATCTCTTCTTGGCCTCTGCATCTAAGCAGAGGAGCTTTGTCTTCTTGTTCCCCTGTCCTTGTTGCACCTTCCTCTTCCCCAGCCCCCCAGCATCAGTCATCCGGGAAGGTTGGCGCCTTTCTCCTCTTCTCATCTTCTGCCATCCCTGAGAGGGGTGGGGTGAACTTGGACTCGTGACTGCTGGCTCTGCCAATCTCTGCAGGATTCAATGAGAAAGCAACACTCTCCCTATTTAATTCTATTTTGACTAATATAGTTTTTGTGACCTGCCAGTCCTGTAGTACTATGCTAAGAAAGCTTTTAAAACTAGCCAACCATATCTGTAATACTCTCAAGAATAAAGATAATTTTAAAAAAATAAAATTAGCCAACCATTACAGTGCCAAAATCAGTTATCCTTATTCCCTATGAATAAAAAGCAGACGCAAATATAATGGAAACCAATTTGATCAAAGTTTGGCATTAAATGTAATGTCATGGTCCCCCTTCTTCTATCTCATAAAATTAGTTTTTTGTTTTTAAAGAAAGCACTTGTACTGGAAAAAAAATCATGGTGATATTTACTAACTTCACAGTGTTGTTCTGGAGAGATGTATTTGGAGGTATCAAACAGGGACATTAACTTGTTTATATAGTTTTAAATGAGTCAGTGTGGAATATTCCTTTTGGTGAATTTGAATTTCTAATTTGTTCTTTTCTGCAAGTTTTAGACAAATATCTATTTAAAAATATTTTTATTGATTTTTAGAGAGAAAGGAAAGGAGAGGGAGAAAGAGAAACATTAATGTGAGAACAAAATATTGATCCACTGTGTCCTGCACGCCACCTACTGGGGATCAAGCCTGCAACCCAGGCATGTGTCCTGACCAGGAATCGAGCCAGCAACTTTTTGGTGCACCGGATGACCCCAACTAACTGAGTCATACTGGCCAGGGCAACAAATAGATCCTTAAAGAAAAGAAAAACCAAAACATATTGAAAATATACATCGTGCCATATATAAGTAGGAAAAATGAAGAATTCAAAGAAAAAAGAAGCATGTCTCAGCCTTCATATCCACAAATACACTTTAGATAAGTTTAACTGCGGTAAATGCTGTAAAAAAACCCCACACCATTAAAATAAACACCACTTAAACCAATCTACTAGAAAAAGTCAACAGGATCACATGATGTAGGTTAAAAAGTTCATAGCTCTTGCCCAAATGACTGCAAGAGAAGGTAACACAATCTTTAAAGCTTTTAGCTACTATTCAATAACATTACCTTAGGAAAAGGAGTACGTTCAAGGTGACCTCTGATGCAGATTTAGCTGCTGTCCAAGTGATATATGCCAAAGAGCAGATATGCACAATAAAGGATGTCAAACTGGACTAGCCACAAATATTTCACACAAACCCCCAATTTACCGTCTTTGTTTGGACCCTGGTCCCATTAGCTCTCTCTGCTCCTTTATTTTCTCTTTCTCTTTACTTAGTATAAATTATCAGAAGACTGTAGGTCATGAAAATGTTTTTTCTTCTTCTTGCTGATAAGTATGTCTTTGGACTAAGCAGATTTTGAGAGGGAATATGCTGCCAGAAAAGCATTTAAGTCTTGAACGCAGACCAAATGCACTTTCAATTAGCCTCTGCAGGGGCAACGGTTCAGCTTCCAGACTGTGGGCAGGAATGGTCAGTCCCTCCTGCTCTGTGTGTCCTCAGTGGGGGCTGCCGATGTTCCTGAGACATTTCTGATCAGAGCAGTTTGTGCTGGAAGCCTCTGTCCGTCGTTTTTTTTGGCTTGCTTCTGAGGCATTGTGCCTGGGGCTGGATGGTGAGCCCTGCAGGCATTCATCCTCCGACTCCTGGCCTGTTGGCTCAGTAATGACTACCTCACCTTCCTGTGTTAGCACTGTTGCTCACCTTTGGGACTTGAAATCCTGCCTTGGACTCCAGCCCCAAAGCCTGATAGCTTTTTTAAAAAAATTAAATATATTTTTATTGATTTCAGAGAGGAAGGGAGAGGGAGAGATCGAAACATCAATGATGAAAGAGAATCATTGATCTGCTGCCTCCTGCATGTCCCACACTGGGGATTGAGCACACAACCCAGGCATGTGCCCCGACTGAGAATCGAACGTGACCTCCTGGTTCATAGGTTGACACTCAACCACTGAACCACACCGGCTGGGCCTGAATAGCTTTCGTTCACTTTGTACATTGGTAGAGGTGATGGTAAAAATAGTACTTAACGACGAGTAGAAAGTGGGCGCTGACCAATCAGAACATATGCCAAATGAAGAACCTTTTTGTTGCTAGATTCTGGGGGAGGTGCAAGAGTGGTGGGGAGGTGAGCAACAGGGTTAGAACACTCAGGGGTCTTGGGGCCTCTACCACGTATGGCTGACCAGGCCCTGCTCTGCTTGAACTAATCTCCTCGTGGCCTAATGTTCCTGCCGGCCTGGCTTTGAGTATTTGATGCTTGGAGCCTCTGACGGCTCTGCGGACTCATTGGTCTTCCCTGTACTGACTCATGACCCTGAGCAGGCCTGGCTTGTTGCTTGCCCCCTCACCTGCCTGCCAGGTGAATAAGTGAGGCCCCATCTGCCTTGTGGCTGAGTCTGCCTGAGCCCATGATAGGGTTGGACTCAGTTTAGGAATTTCTTATAGAAATAGAAGCTTACTGGGAATAAATTGGACTTGAAGATTAAGTTGTTACTTGAGATTAATTAGCTCATTGGGAGTCTGTTGATAGAGCTGTAGTCGTACGGTTAGTTTAACCACCTCTCTTCCTTTATTGTGCAGTGACAGCAGTTAGGTTTGCATTTGTGTTTCAGTCTTTATTTTAACCTCTTGGTCTTAGTTCATTGTCCTCTCCTGTGTCTTGAGTTGTTTCTGATGCGTTGTCTGATAAATTGACCCGTCTCTTAAAGGCTCTGATTTTATAATGGGTTTTAAAAGGCACTTAAGGATGACCTTGAGAAAGACTTAGTGACCACATGTCAGGGCTTTGCTGTGACTTGTTGCAAATTAGCACAAGTTGTTTTTTACGCCGCCCCCCCCTCCCTTGTTATTTTCCTCTAATTTTCTCTCTTCTTTTCCATCTTGCTCCACCCCTACGGTTTCTCCTGAACACTCAGTGGACTGCAGCCTCACCCACCTTCCTTGCCTTTCCTCCCAGTACACTTTCTGTGGCTCTTTTTTTCTCATCCTGCCCTGTCCCCCAACCCCATGCTGCCCTCTTTCTTATGACTCTGTGACATTTGGTTGGTGTGACTCATGGCCTTTGCCTAGTGTGACCATTGACCACTTCAGAAATCTTACTGTTTGGATGCTATTTGGCCTCTCAGTATTTGCAATTGGGAGGTGGTAAGCCTCCCATAAAATATGTTTCCTTATTTTATATTACCCAGCTTTCTATCCTGACAAGGACATTGTCTGTGACACATTTGTATTTCAAACTATGGCTTTTTATCTGTAGACATGGTCGCTAGCGAGGTTGTCTGTGAGTGGGCAGCTCCGAAAGGGGCTGCATGCAAACAGTTCGTACTCACATTGACAGAATCGTCTGCAGGCCCCCTCAGTCTGTGATTATGAAGGCCGGGCTATGATTTGCTGCTTGCTTTGCTATTTATAGAGCCTGTCACTGCGCAGGACTGTCTGTGCCCTGGGCTGGATGCCTGGTTGGCTGAGCTCGGCTGCCTGAGAGCAGCTCGCTGCTCCTCTCTCCGCTGCAGCCTCCTCACTTGCCCTCCTCAGCTGAGAGAGGGGCTTCAGCTTCCCTCTTCAGTAGTCTCCTCCCCAGTTCACTTCTCCCATAGCTGCTGCTTCTGTATCCTGTTGTTACCTGATTGTGATGCATATACTGCCCGATATTTTGCTGTTAAACACATTTTTTGTACTGATGGATTTGCTGTCTTGTAGAAACTCTTTATTGCTGATTCCTTCCTGCCACTGAGTGTTAAATACGGCTGGGAAGTTACTGATGGCACTCTCTAGGAAATCACAAGAGGAGTGTCTGTCGCAGGGCAGGTCGCAGGTCGGGGGCCCAGGGAATAGACTTTGAGAGGGAGGTTATGTGCAGGAGATGGACTGGGGGAGTGCCCTCGGAATAGTACTTCTAGGATGGGGACTGGGCACAGGGTGGCTGTGGATGGTGATGCACATGCAGCAAAGGCCTCACGCGGATGCCACGAAGAAGTTCCGGAGCTGAGAGGCTCTGAAGAGTTGCTCCTAATTGAGGCAAGCACTCCCCCTTCCCGCTGTGGGCATTGGCCCCAGGGGAGTGGGTGTGGTCGGGATTCAGCAAAAACCAGGGCCACGAGTCCTAGCAGTGCCTCCCTCAGGAAGGTGAGATGTGGGTGGTGCCCACAGCAGCCACTGGTGTTGTCTTGTGGGTAGTAGATTTCCGTGCTACTTTTCACTTGATCTTAATACAAATGCAATGTGCGTTCCATGTTCTGAGACTCTCTTAAAAGTCAAACATTTATTTTCTTTTCATGGTTCCTTCTGGTACAAAACATGGTCTTGATGAATTCCATCTGAGACAAAATAAGAGGATAGGTCAGTTTCAACCAAATAAGCCTTGCCTCACTGGACAGCCGTTGCCTGTAAAATTCACTGTTCACTGTCACTCTGCTGATGGTTTTAGCTCTAAAAACCAAAGCAGGCGGTGGGAAGGGTCATGGCGTGAAACGTGGTGTACCTAAAGCAGTAGAGTTGATAGAGAAATTTTTGTAAACCTCTTGCTGGGTAATAATAGTCCATATGAAAAAATTAGACTGATCTTATACTTCACAGACCAGGGTGTTGTTGGAGAGGACATACTAGGAGACCAAAACATCGAGTCAAGGTTACTTTCAGTTTGTGATCGAAGCAGTGTGCTCAAGGCCCTACAGGACACTGGGGAGTGGAGATTGGCAACTTTCTTCTGTAAAGGGCCACCTATTGAAGAGTTTTTACTTTGAAGGCCATCTGAGCTATCGTGCAACGACCAATCCTGCTTTTGTAACAGAAATAGCCACGGACAATATGTGCATGAATGGGCATGGCCATATTGCAATAAAACTTTGCAAACTAGGTAGTAGGTCAGATTTGGCCTGAGGGCCAGAGTTCACTGACCCCTGATGGAGAGGACAGGTCAGGTCACCTGAGTTTCAATTCCAGGGCAGACGCTAAGTCTTACGCAAACTTCTAAGTGCCTATTTTTTTTTATCTGTAAAACAGGCATTAAAATAGTGTCTACCTCTGAGGAATACCACAAGAAATAATAAGATGATGCCTGCACAGTGTCTGGCACATTGGGAGTGCTTGATAACTAGAAATTATTATTATTTATGCAATTGTAAAGCGTTAGAGAGTGTTGGATATAGTTACCCAGCTGGACAATGATGAAAAGTATTAGATAAACGGGGTTCAAATGGTATTTGGCCATGTAATCAGATGTGTAAATGGAACTCTTTTAGTCTAAGTTTTGTCTGTGCGCCAAGTATTGTAGCTGGTAAGGAGCACATTGGCAGAGAGAAGAGCTAGACCCCTAGGCAGGACTCGCAAAGGAAGTGGCTGTAAAATTGGTTTTGCCACTGGCTCTGTGGCCCCGTTCGCTGTTGCTCATCAGTATCTGTGTTCTTTTCTTCTGGATCCATGGCCTCTCTATGTTTCTCAGCTTCTTTACAGTTAGGTGATGGCCATGTACTTGAGTTCTAGTTAATGAAATGGAAGGAGAAGTGATGTATGCTGTTTGCATGCCCGGCTCATTGAAACCATCCACACACCATCCTGGGCCTTTTCCCATAAACGAGCAGAGGAGAGAGGACACTGAGGACCTCACGAGCCACAGGATGGGAGGTGCTTGGTGCCCTGAATGCATGGAACAGAGCCCTTATCTCCTTGCTGATCCACATGTGACTGCCGTGAGAGAGACATGAACTTTTATTGGGTACAGATCCTGAGATTTTGTTGTTGCCTGTTACAGCAACTAGCCTACCCTGATATTTATAGTCACCCATCACCAGTTTTAGGCTGAATGGATAAAGGCTGAGGATCCAGTTATGAGAGGTTAGAGCATTACTGTTCGATAGAACTTCTGGTGATAATGGAAATGTTTAATCTACATCATCCAGTAAGTAACCACTAGTCACATGTGGAATTGAGCACTTGGAATGTAGCTAGTGGGCCTGAAGAACTGAATTTTTAATTTAATTTTAATTAATTAATATTTAAGTACAAACAGCCATATGTGGGCAGTGGCTATCCTACTGGATAGCTCAGGGATTGAGACTAGAAAAGTCCCAACAGTGCACTGAGTCTCACCCCAAATCTTCTTAAGCCTTAGTGAGAGCAGCATTAAGGAGACCACTAGGAAAGCTGGACTTGTGCCCTCGGTGTCTGTGTGCCAAGCCTGGGACCACACCACACTGACAATCCCATAGGACCAGAGACGGTACCTGACTGGCTGCTCTAGTGGTTGGGTGAGCAGTGGTGGCTGGCTCTCCCAGAATGGGTTGGGGCAAAGGATGCATGAGTATTTTTCATGGATCTCTTGGGAGAAAGAACTTGGACTCACTTTAAATCCTGTCCAAGAGAAAGCAAGGAGGAGTGATATGACCTCATTGGAATGGTACTGTTTTGGTGACTAGAAGTGGCTAGAGGCTTTTTAATTATATGAGAAAGACCAGAGAAATTACAGGATCTACCCCAAATTTTATGTAGGGTTGGGAGATAACTAACCCCTTATTGAGTGTTTGAAGGACACCCAGGAGAGAGGATACAGTTAGTTTTCTGAGTGTGCCCTGTGATCCTTGCTCAGTTAATCTAACAGTTATGACTAAAAAGCACTTCAAGCTCCTTAAAGAAGATACTATATCTCAAGTAGTTTCAACCTCGAAGTCTCCTTTTATCTTTTCCCCATTCCTACCATGGAGGCCATATTTTGTATCTTAAGCTCATTCAGAGACACACTGTGTTTTAGGGAACATTGTAAGGATATATGTGTAACTTAAAGGACTTTAAGAAAAAAGACTCATGATAGGGCCTGGCTTCACAGAGTTGGGAGTTGGTTGTGGAGTTCAGGCTCCCTCCCTGCAGTGAAATGCCAAAGGTAGGACTCAGGTTTACTCCACTAGCTGCTGCTTTTCCTTTTACTATCTGTTGTTTTTCTCTGCTCACCATGATTTCTGTACTTGTTTCCCTTAGTCTATACAAGGGCCACACAGTCTCCATCAGGCGGTTACATCCTGTTACCCAAAGTTTGGTCTACAGGCCAGCAGCATTGAGATCCCCTGGGAGGTTGTTAGAAATTTAAAATATGTATTTTAATAAGAATCCTAGGCTCTGCGCTCATGCACAAACACATCTATATACCCACAAAATGATTTTTCCTCCAGTTTCAACTTCTGTGCTAAGTGACCCAGGCTTTGGTATTTCTCTACTGAACTCTCAAGTGAGAGACACGGACCAAGTATCAAGACCCAGTAACCATGACCTGGAGGTAGGGGTGGGGAGTGTTACTGTACAAAACACACTCCCCCGGGCAGCAAGGATGGAGGTGGGGGCATATGTCCCAAAGGGGATGTTTGAAATCAGTAAGAGATTGAGAAGATTTCTATTTACCAAACTGCATTTAAGTTGCGATTAATTTGAAATTTGTAAGAAATCATCAAAGCTCTCTGCCAGTCAGATTTTCTATATAAGCTAATAGCCAGTTTGTATAGCATCAGTCAGTATAAAAGAGACACTATAGTAGTAACCGATGAAATTGTCTAAAGTAAAGAAACTTGTCTAATACTTCCTTAGACTTTGCAAAGATTAAAAATAGACATTTTGCCGTCATCCTATCTCCAGGAACCAGTGATCTTTACCAAAGAATGATTAATAATTAGAAGACTTTAAAAGCAATATTTTGCCCTATTATTCCATATTTGCCAGGGAATACATTCTTTCTGAAAACAGAAAGGTAGTTCTCGATATATTATATTCTCTTAAAAAATATTTTTATTGATTTCAGAGAGGAATGGAGAGGGAGAGAGAAATAGAAACATCAATGATGAGAGAGACTCATTGATCGACTGCCTCCTGCATCCATCCTATCGAGGTTGCAACCTGGGCATGTGCCCTGACTGGGACTTGAACCCAGATCTCCTGATTCATAGGCTGACGCTCAACCACTGAGCAGCATGGGTTGGGCTAGATACATTATATTCTTATCTAGCTGACAGAGTGGCTTTTATGGCCATTCTTTTAACGCAGGATTCTTAAAACCACAAAGGACAAAGTTGCTTTAATCTCAAGGGCCCTGCTGCTCACAGCACAATGGGGAGTGTTGTTATTATGACCCAGATTACTCACTAACCATAGGGTAAGGGTCAGGATCTGGTATCAGAGCAGGGATTCTCATACTGTCGTCGGGATGGCAGCATTAGTAGCATATGAGGACTTAGGAATGCAGTCTCAGTCCCTTCCAAGATTTGCTCAGTTGGAAGTTCTGAGGATGAAGCCCAGCAGTCTGTGTTTCCATCAGCCTTGCTGGTGGTTCTACTCTTAGTAAAGTTTGATAATCATTGATGTGAGACCTGCAAACTCGTATGGCAAACATACACTTTAATGTATAACAACATGGAAATGTATTTGTTGTTCATTTAAAGGTACAGGTAGCTGAACAGGTTGGCCTCCTCAGACTGATGAAGGCACTGACATCTTTAATATGTGACTTTCAAGATTTTTCTCAAGGTCATCCTGGCCCAAAGAGAGGAGAATGAAAAGTGGCTGTGGAGAGTGTTCATGGGCTAGGTCCAGAAATGGCATTGTTATTTATGTCCACATTCCATTGGCTAGAACTCAGTCACATGGCCTTGCGAGGGGGGCTGGGAAATGTAGTTGAGTTGTGTCCAAGAAAGAGGCAAATATGGATTTTAGTGAGCTACTAGCAGTTTCTTGTCATATACTCTTTGTGGAAATTTCTGAGATTTTCTGTATTCTGGACAGAAATCCCTTTGACAGTCTGGTGAAACACACGGACTTATTCTCAGAATGTTTTTTGGTTTTTTAAAATATATTTTTATTGATTTTTTACAGAGAGGAAGGGGGAGGGATAGAGAGCTAGAAACATCGATGAGAGAGAAACATCGACCAGCTGCCTCCTGCACACCTCCTACTGGGGATGTGCCTGCAACCAAGGTACATGCCCTTGACCAGAATCGAACCTGGGACCCTTGAATCCGCAGGCCGACGCTCTATCCACCGAGCCAAACCGGTTTTGGCTCAGAATGTTTTAAAATGTATAAAATAATAAACAGAACTACAAGGGAAGCCAATTCTATTAAAATATAATGGTGAATTATTAAAAACATTTTTGACCCAGCAATGTATGTATTCTTTTATTAATGTATTAAATAACAAGATCTTGTGGCAGATTTACTAACTACTGTAACTTTGAAGTAACACTGAGTAGAAGTGATATTTCACAATATCTTCAGCCACAATAATTTAATCCTATATAATGAGGAGGTAAGATGCACATTGACTGTCACGCCATCACAAGGTGGCTGCCTATGACCAGGCTGTCAGGGATATTAGTGAGGGACGACCAAATGACTGAACAGTAG
>NW_006285797.1:2719826-2735455 GCF_000327345.1 Myotis davidii
GAGCGATTAGGAGCCAGCAGTCAGAATTGTGAGAGGGATGGCCAACTGCCCATTTAGGCCCGATCCTGGATCGGGATTGGGCCTAACCCCCGAGGGGTCCCAGATTGGAGAGGGTGCAGGCTGAGCTGAGGGGACACCCCCCCGCCACACACACACACGAATTTCGTGCACCTGGCCTCTAGTATTTAAATATTTGTGATTTCTTCTGGTGGCAAAAATCATGGATACTGCTAGTAATACCAGGATTATGGCCTACATTCATAATTGAGTAATAATGCTAAATTAGTGGTTAGTGAAAATAAACATAATTTTCCCCCATCCAGATTCATTGACTGCCCACCCCATTTGCCTTGAATTTTATTCATAGATTCAAGAACTTCTGCAGTTTATTTCTAGCATTGGATGAGGAGAATCATAGTTTTTACAGGGTTATTATATACTTTATAAACATCAGCTTATTAAGCTTCATAATATTTGCATATGCTCAATTTGTATCTTATATATTTATAAACCTTAGTGTTCCAGGTATAACAATAACACAAAAGCAATCGTATATAAATGCTCAATGGTTCAACATCTTAAGTTTCTATTTGTTCAGATGCTTCATCAGTAAACTTGATGATTGTTTGGTCTCATAAATTCTTACCTGAAAGTGTTAACTTTTTCCATTTACGTCTCATTTATTTTATTTGTACACTTTTTCTTGTTTTTATCAGTCAGTATATATTCGTGAGCACTTCCTTGGTGCCAGGCCTGTGAATACATACAGAAGATTAACTCTGAGTGCATTACTACTGCCTTATAATATTTCTGTATAAGAGCAGAGTGGTAAGGGCTTAGAGTTAGATAGCCCTGGGTTCTAGTGTGGGCTTTTCTAATTGCAAGTTTTGGCTTTGGGTAGATTATTTAACCCTGATAACCCTCAGTTTGCTGGTCTATGAAATGAAAATATATATATATATATATAACACCTGAATGGTATGTTATTAATATCTTCTCTCTTTTTTTATGCCACTCTACACAGCCAAACAGCCTGGTTAAGTCTGAGTGATCAGCTCAGAAGAGAATAGCTAACCACCCGAAAACATAACAGAAAGAGTATGCTCCAAGGTTTTTTGTTTGTGGGCAACAGAATCTGACTTAAACCAAAGGAGACTTATTTACAAATATAGGATAGACCTCACAAGCAAGACTGACTGGTTAGAAAAGACAAAACTAGGCAGCTTTAGAAGGTCTTTGGTGCAGCCACCAGAACTAATGCACTCCCTTCGGATTTTTCAGTCTTTCTATCCCTCATGTAGTATTCGGTATCCAAGCAGAGAGACTTTGGTTCCGCCTTGCCATGTGCCTACTCATGAGGCAAGATCTAGAGTGGACTGTGGAACACCCTGACTTAGCTATGTATCAAGACTGCACTTGTTGAAAGTTATTACTCAAAAGGTGCTGATAAAATGGGGCAGCCTAAAAAGTGGCAGAAGTCCAGTACTGAGAGACTTGCAAGTGTCCATCACCTATTGGTTAAAGGGTTTCCAGGGAAGATCAAACACATAAGGGAGAATGGATTTTATACACCAGCCATCAAATCCAGTTAACACCTATAAAGGGTTATAGCACCACCTACTGTTTTAAAAGAAAATTTCCTTCTGTTAAAAGTTGTGGCTTATTTTTTATAGTAATTAGGACAAGCAAGTGTAATAAACCAAGGACCTGTACTTCTCTGCGGTGGTTTAGAGAAATAAAAAAGGTGACTTCCCATTGAAGACTTCGTGCTGTTTACAGTGTTTGCAGTCATAGCTCTGAACTGCTGGCTCGTGAATTGCTACTTTAACAGCCAGGAAGTGTAGTAATAATGGTGACACTTTATTGACTACTGTTGTAATCTCTATACTCTTCTGAGTACCTAATGTGGATTATCTCATTTAAGCACCATCGGAGCTCTGTGAGAGAGGTATTATTATTATATGCATTTGACAGATGGAGAAAACAGTCTGTGAGAGAGGTATTATTATATGCATTTGACAGATGGAGAAAACAGACACAGAGAAGTAACTTGGCCAAGATCACATACCTAGTAATGACAGAGGTGGTATTCAAGCCCAGATAATTTGACTTACTGGAGGGTAAGTGCCTGGGACTCTCTGGGCAAAGAAATCTCTCCTAATGATCAGGGGTGATTTGTATCTTGGCGGTACCTCATATGTGTCTGTCAGCAAGGCACAGCTGCTGTGATTGATTTTCCTTTTTACATCTGATTAATAACACTTTCGTCATTAGGACTACCTTTTATTCACACAAATCATATACGTAACAATCATAGACATCACTTATTTAGCAGATGTGCCAGGTGCTCTTCCAAGTACTCCACCTAGATTAGTTCATTTATTTTTTTCAACATTGCTATGAAATATGTGCTAGCTTGAACCCCATTTTCCAGACGACCGTCATTAGGAATACCTTTTATTCACACAAGTCATATACGTAACAATCATAGACATATGTGCTAGCTTGAACCCCATTTTCCAGACGAGGAAAGGGTTAAGTGACTATCCAAGACCACACAACAAATAAGTGACAGAGGCAGTACTTAAAACCAGATGGTCTTGCTGAAATCTGCATAGTGTACCAGAGTGCTCATAAAAAAGTCATTTAAACATAGTACAAATGTATTTGGATAGGAGAGAAATCACAGAGGCCTATGTGGTGGTGCCCCCATCTTGAAAAAAATGAATGTGGAATGAAAATGACTGAAACTTTGGAAAGGCATTTAAACTCTAATTTTTATTATAAGTAATGCTTGGTTATCTTCTTAGACATTCTTGGAAGAATTTCTCTAGATACAGGGATGTGGGTTTACTGGTTATTGCTCTCCAGAATGGCTGTACCAATATGATTTAATTGTTCTTGTTAGTTCAAAGGAATTTTATATATATATTTTTTCCTATTTCTAAAATTTGTAGGCCACTTAGGACTATTGGTAATAATACAAGTTAAGCAAAATTTGGTTTCTTATTCATAAGAGCACAAGAGAAGGAGAATCTGCATTCTTTCTGAAGACATACTCAACTCACCCTACTATGACAGAAGCTAGTACAGTATCAAATACTTGATTTCTACCAGGGCATGCATTTCTGATCTAGAAAGAGTGCAAGGGCTGTGACAGTTAGTGCCACCTAGTGGTCAGACTACACTTCGGCTCCTGGAGGGTCTGTCTTCAAAGTGCTGAAAATTGGCTGAGGAGCTTGCCCCCAAATCAGATTCTTGGCCTTACCCCTGGTGAGTCTAATTCAGAAGGAAGGAGAGAGAGAGGAGAAGGGAGGGGGGAAAGAGCGAGAGTGAGAGCGAGAGCAGGGTGGTGGTGGGGGGTGGGGGGGAGAAAGAATCCAGGCGCCAGCATATTTAAAAACAGCCCGTGGTGGTTGTTACGCATTTGGTCCTACTTCTGCTCTAGAACACAGTTTAGCAATTGGCCCAGCTCTCTCCTCTTCACCAGCACAGACTGTTTGGGGTTGAAGGGGATCCAGCTGAGCTTGCACGCAAGGGAAGGATGGAAACAGACTATGTGTTTGGGGATGAGAAGAAAGTGCCCAAACTATGACCAAATCCATTTGCATTTCCTCCTCATTTATTTCTGTTGACCTCAGTGCTGCCTTGGACCCTGTGGGCCATCTCCTCCCTACTTCTGTCTTCTTCTTCCTATCCTTCACCCTGGTCTTCGAGGTCCCAATAATCCGACTCCAGACCTTCTCCCCTCGCCCTCAGTGAGCATTTCTTGTACACATGACTCTCAGTATCCCACAGCATCATGCTAGGGCCTTTGGTCATACTGCTTCTCCCCGGAAATTCTTATGCTCCATTCTTTTTGCATTGTACTGCAATCTTTAAGGTTTTATGTCTTTTAAAATTCAGAAGACCCACAATCTCAGAGAAGCCTTCCGTGGAGCATTAACGCCTCATCCCTTCTACTTTGCCACCATACTGCGTGTGTAGCTTGTACGAGCTCCTGGCACATCACCAAATAATGTTCCTTATTGCTACATAAATATTCTATCCATCTATCCTCTTACTTATTATGTTGTTTCCCTGGAATATAAATTCTATTCATTCTTCAAATGCCACCCACTCCACTAAGCCAAATACAGACTATTCTCAGCTTCCGTTATTGATTCCTTCGCCAAGGTCTGCTAGCACCGTGAGTCGTCAGCTGCCCACTTTAACCCTTGAGCACACAGTCCGGTGTGTGCGTGAACTCTGCCTTAGACTTCTTTTCCTGCTTGTTAATAAATTGTAGCTACATAGGACAGAGACTAATTTTTGGATATTTTCCAAAATTGTTTGCACGTTTCCAAATGCATTTTAGGGCTCGGTTGAGCTTGTTTCCATCGCTAGCACGTTGCCTGTATCCTCACTTTACTCTAGAAGGGAAGCAAAATTTACAATTTATCGAGCATCTCATAATTGCCAGATGCAGTGCTTAGAATTTTACGTATATTACCATATCTAAAACTTAACCCTGTGAGTAGACTGCTATCCATTTCTTAGATTAGAAAAGTAAGACTCATAAATGTTTAATGAGTGTGTAGCTATAATTAACCGATCAGGATTTGGACCTAGGCTCATCTGACCCCAAACCCCATACACTTTACTCCTCCCTTTTGCCTCCCTTTAGTTTTAGAGCTCCACTGTATGGTATTTTATAACGATGCTTTGCATTTCTGCTGCCTCCGTTAGTGAGTCCGCTCTCCAGTATTTACCCTGGAGTAATAGTCAGTCATTCCCACTCCCCGTGCCCTGCTTCCTGTCTAAATGGAGACGCCCCTCTTCTCCTGTAGTCTGATTTCTATATGCATAAGTAAAGCAATGGCTCACCTGCACTTTTTTGTTGGGGGGACCGGGTTTATGGGATTGAAACACTTCTTAAAGTGGAGTAACTCTGGGCCCTGAACCACGGAGGTGCCTTGGAGAACACTGGTGGAGGCATCTCGCTGGCATGTTGAGCCTCCTTCCATGTGCCCACCTTGGGAATGTAAGTGATCTCACTGAGCCTGGTGGCTTCGGGCGCTCTTTCTATAAGGAGCCCCATAGAATCTCCCAGCGAACTCAGTACAAACCAGGATTTGTTCGGTTGTGTTTTCTGCCGCAGGGATTCAGAGCAAGCCCCCGGCATATTCGAAGGCGAGCTGCAGCGGCCGCGGCCGCCCGTCTGGAGGAAGCCAAGACTGTGGTGGAAGCTCATCATCCGAGTGAGCAAGACAGCTCAGCGAGGAAGCGGAGAATCAAGAAAAACAGCCGCGTCCAGCCGGAATTCTACCACTCCGTCCAAGGCGCTGCGACCAGAAGGCCTGTAAGTGGAGAACCGTCTTTTATAAGAATGTTAACTACACTGTCACATGGTGTGGTCAGCCTCTTAGTTTAAAAAACAAATCGTCAGATTAACGTTAAATGACTAGGTTTTCCTCTTGTTATGCCAAATGGCGGTGTACTCACCTGTGTCCCAGCAAGGAATGTGGTTGCACAGGTTTCACAGAGGCGTTGGGGCACAGAGCTGTCACAGGGGCCAGAGTCACTGGCGGACATCGATTAAAAACGGGTGAGGCCTGAGCCCCATTGGAGCCAGTCTAGACTGAGGACGGGCCAGCCAGCTGAGGTACAGTAAGGAGAGATCAGAGCTGGTGCGAGGGTGTGTGTGTGTGATTCCAAAACCAGTGTCAGGATGGGTGAAGCAGGGGCGGGGGGAGGTGGACCTGGTGTTCGGGGTGGTAGCTGAACCCCTCCAGGAGGGTTTTGGGCCAGTAAGGCCTGTGCTGCCCTCGGCAGCTGCCAGAAGACTCTGTAAGGTGCTGGGCTGCTCAGGTGTGGCCTTTGGGTTGCCCTTTTTTCATCCAGATACCCAGTGTCTCTAGCCACAGTGCTGCCTCACCTGGCATTCAGCTGGACGCTGGTCTCCACCTCTTGCTCACCTGCAAGCACATTGCTCTGTGTGCGTGTGGATTCTTTTTCTTAGTTGAGGTTTTTAGATGTGGACTTTTTACCAACACTGTGACAGTTAGGGATTTTGGCTTAGAAAAGGCCCCTTTCAAGCTTTTAAAAAACTATTTCATAACTGCAATAATTTTGAATTGCTTTAGCATTCGCTCCTGTACTATAGGGAGCCTGTTTCTGTCGTTCCTCATGCCAACCGAGGGGAGCCAAGATTTGACTTCATAATACGTCTTTGTAAGCCATTCAAGCAGAACAGCCCTTGTGTGGGGTAAATGTGTGGCAGGCACATGGGGACGATGCTAGAAAGCCAGGAGAATGTCTGACTCAGTGACCGGCCAAGGGCAATGGCAAGAAAAAGTCCTGTTTAACTTTAACCAGTTGTAAATTGAGTAACACAGGGGTGGCAAAATTACAGTGTGAGTGTGTGAGACACAGTTTATTCTTGTATTATTATTTATCAATTATTGTATGATTTTTCATACAAACAATTGTAAACCTACTTTTGCCCACTCCTGCATTTGGCGATGAGTGTTCTTTTCATAATTTAATACAACAAAGGCTTAGTAGTATTTGGTACCTATGTGGAGCAATATGAAATAGGAAAATGTATTCGTTTCACAAACTTTTTTACACAGGAAATAAGGGAAGTACCTGTATTAATAACTAATAGTTATTGAGGCCTTACTTTGTAATAAGAATTATTCTGTGTGACTCACTTAATAACCCTATGAGGCTATTATTCCCATTTTATGGATGATGAAACTGAGGCACAGAGAAAGTAAATAACTTGTCTAAGTTAGCTTAGTTCTTAGGGAGCAAAGTCTAGGGGTTGGATCTAGGCAGCCTGCCTCCAGAGCCGTGGATGATGAACCTGAGGCCCAGAGAAGGTAAATAACTTGTTTACTTAGTTCTTAGGGAGCGAAGTCCAGGGGTTGGATCTAGGCAGCCTGCCTCCAGAGCCCAAGCATTTATATCTACAATCTGGTCTAGGAACTCACAGCTGAGTGAATGGACAGACATGTAACAAGTAAACACAATGCATGTCTGTGTTATGAAAGTGCTGTTGTAGAGTTATGCACAAGGCACTATGGGAGCATCTTAGAGGGCCAGAAATATTTACCAAGAAGCAGACGCCCGAGATGAGCCCTAGAGACAAGAAGTTTACCAGGTGGAAAGTGGAGGTGGGAATCTCTGATGAAAGAACATGGACAAAAGCACAGAGGCATGAAAAGAATGGCATACTCAGGGACCAGCTCAGGGGGTGCTGGCAGATGAGACTGGATGGGTCAGGCAGGGCCAGGCCAGTAAGGGTGTGTACATGATGCTAAATAGTTGGGCTTATTGTCTGTGATGGGGATCCACTGAAGGTAGGGAATAGGCACACTGCTTCTGTTGCTCAGAATCTAGCTAATTCTTTGCTTCTTATAACCTTTCCATGTGGATCAGGATGGACAAGTGTTTACCATCACAGTTTGAGAACCCTCAGCTACCATTATTCTCTCATGAGCACTGTACATAACTGCCTTAGGTAGTGCAGTGCAGTCCTGATGCCTCTGGACTCTGAACTTGTTGTCTACATTGTCCTTGAATGCCACGCCTCACTCTTTGTTTTCCTGGTGAATTTCAATTCACCTCTTAAGACTGGCTTATGCTCATGCGACTATTCAGAAAAGTCTTTTTGGATCCTTCCTATCAGAGTGAGGTGCCTTTTGTTTTGATCCGTGGCACTTTGTACAGATCTCCAACCTAGAAGTTATTCAAGTGAAAAGGGCAGGCTGTGTAGTAAGACAGATATGGGTTCACATCCTGCTCTGTGCATGTGGCAGGAAATAATTGGCACAGTAAGAAAGTTTAATTGAAGAGAGTTTAATGAAAGTTTACAGAAGTGTGGGCAGGGCTAGGCTGCTTCACCAACCTTCATGTAGACACTGCCTACCACTCCTGACCCAAAGACCATGGTCTTAACTAGATCCTGGTAAGAAGAACTGGGCCGTGGAAGAACCCTTCCCCAGGAGCTGTGGCTGAGAAGTACAGCCACAGCCAGAACCTGATGAGGCAGGAAGGGAGCAGGCGCAGTCAGTCTACAGCTGGTGCTTTTCAGTCACCCAACCTGATTGGAGGCCAGACAGAGGGCAGAGGGGTTTGGGTAACACACAGTATAGAGGTGAGCATCCTAAGGACAGAGTGAGGCAGAGATGGGCAGAGACTCTGAGATGGGAAAGGGGCAGTGGAGGATAAAAATCATATGTGGTAATCTTTGCCAAATTGTTCAACTCTTTGAGACTCAGTTCTTATTGTAAAGCGATAACAATAGCTGCCTCCTTAAGTTGTGAGGATGAACTGAGCTGACGTGGAAATAGATGGCAGAGTGACCTGCTTAGAATAAACTCTCAATAAATGGTAATTCCTTCCTATCCGTTCCTCCCCTAGACCTCTTCTTTGGGGGCCATATCATGTGATTTAGGGTATCTCATCTGGATGCATTTATTGAGTAAATGAATGAATGATATTATCCATGACATATACTTATGCACTGTAGGAACTCCGAGAATGGAGAGGTGATTTTTTTTACACCCCCTCACTCCATAGGATGATCAGGGAATAACTACTCTGGGAAGAGATTGCATTGAGTTGGGCTTCAAAATCTGGGTAGGAATTGGATAGGCAGCAGATGTTACGTCTGGGAAGTGGAGTAAGCAAAGGTACTGAGAACCATTTGGCTGGAGGTGAGGATTTACGGAAGAGAAGTACCAGGTAGGGCTGGAAAAAGAGATTGGGGCCAGGATACATTCCATACAACCATTGCATTTAAACTCATTTTCTGTGCTTCATGGAGACACTGGAAGAAGTGAGTAGCATGATCAAAGCAAGGTTTTAGGAGGATTAAACGTGAGCAGAGTGAGTCAGAGGGGAGCAGGACAGGGGCCTGCGAAGCAACTACTGCAGAGTGTAGGTGTGAGGTGATTAGGACTTGAACTTGGGCCTAACCCATGACATTCTCTGCGGGTGTCTGGTGGTCACTGCTGATGGGGAATCTGAGGACGGCCTTCACCCTCTCTTCCTCAGGAGCAATTGGGAAGGGGGACGGTAGAGGGCAGGAAATAACAGTGGAGGTTATTCTGTTGCTTGGGACGATAGAAAGATCCTGGGGAGTGTTCTTTGGGGCAGGTAAAGCTCACGTCCCCCATCTTCCTGCATCTCCTAGGGGGTCATCCCGGACTTGGTGGTGAGGAGGCTGTTGGCTCCTTGTCTCACATGATTCCTGCTCAGCCTTCTGGAACCTATGGCCCGTGCTGACATGTCCTTATTTTTGTGAGGACTTGAGCTGAGGCCTTGTGTCCTCTTCTGGGTAGGTGTCGTCAGCAGTGCCTGCTAGAGCCACCCTATTTAACATGTGCCCGAAGCCTGAGCCTTTTCTAACGTGCACATTTGGAGAAAATCAGTGTTACCACACATGGCCGTGAAGGCAACTCTGACGGTGGCTTGGAGTGGAAATAATTCCGCTGTGCTGACTCAGGATTACTTGAACGACTTTATATGAAGAACACCAGGCATTCCCAGGGGCAATCTGAGGGAGAAACAGGCCCCTGCGTGGGAGAGACGGAACAGATGGAGCTGGGAAGGAGATGAGTCAGAGATCATGACAGTGCAGTTTCAGCCACTTTCAGGAGGACTGTCCTCTTTGTGAAATGGGCCACGTGCCACGCGGAAGGCATTCCACTTTAGCATCTTGGCTGCTGTAACCAAATTACCTATTCTGAATTCATAATTTATACTCAAATGTGCCTATAAGAATTTATAATGGAGATCACTAATGTAAACTTCATAATATGCATGCTTTTTATTTTGCTCCTCTGGAATGTTTCTAAGGATGAGTTAGTTAAAAATTTATCCTCATTTTCTCTTAGGAAATGCATGTCTCTTGGGATTTATGCTATACATTAAGACGCTGGAACACTTAGGAATTTTCTACCACCTTGAAGCAGAAGAGATAATTAGATTCAGCCTCCATTGGCTCTTTAGTATGTTGTCATTACAAAGAACTATTTTGTGTGTGTCTGAATTGTAGAGTTTTTAAACATCCTCCGCATCCTATTAAGAGCTCTCCCTTTACTGTACTGCATGCTTACTCTGTTGCTAACACATAGACCTTGTTCTCTGTGTACTTCCCTATGTTTTTCTCATTTAATCTTCCCAGCAATTCTCTGGGATTGGTGCTCGCTTTTCAGAGGACACTTGTCAAGGTCACATAGCTGGTAGATGATGGAACTATGATTTAGACCCAAGCATGCTGACTGGAGCAGTTGGGGAATGGAGAAATCCAGACCACCACACTTCTGGTGCTAGATGTTTATTCCAATCAATCCTCCTGAAGCATTAAGCTCTGAGTCTGTTTTCCTACCTGCATAGAAGGCAGATATAGATGAGATCTTTGTGTCTTTCAACTATTACATCATTCAAAACCTATTTCCAAATAGTATTAAAAACCATAGATAAACCCCAAACCTTTTTGCCATGCATTTTATTGATCTTCTATTTCTGTGGCAGAGCACTTAGGAAGTAGCAAGTCTTTCCACCCTATTGCTCACTCAGGCGAACCTGTTCATGTATAACAACTCTCAGGCCTGAGAGGAATTTATGTGTCTGGTATGGGGGTGGAGTAAGGGGAAATAAAAACTTTAGAGTATTTAAAAATAATCAGGCACACTGTCTCTATTCCTGTTACGTTGTACTGATTACAATATTTTTAAAAAAATATATTTTATTGATTTTTTACAGAGAGGAAGGGAGAGGGATAGAGAGTTAGAAACATCGATAAGAGAGAAACATCGATCAGCTGCCTCCTGCACACTCCCCACTTGGTATGTGCCCACAACCAAGGTACATGCCCTTGACCGGAATTGAACCTGGGACCTTTCAGTCCGCAGGCCAATGCTCTATCGACTGAGCCAAACCGGTTAGGACTGATTACAGTTTTTTTGCATACTGCAACAGCATCCTGTACATTTTCTCATGACTTAGAATTTCAGACTTTTTCACGGAGGTAGAAGAATATGTGATTGACAGTTGCTAGCATTCCCACATCATTACCCAGGCTGTAGCTTGCAAAACCTTGGCCCCTTTTGCCCCCTACTGGCAAAACCTTGGCCCAAGAGCTTCTGTCTTCTCACGCTGGGGCTCCCACCACCACAAGTAAATGAATGATTGAACCTGAGAATTTTGACTCAGAAGTTGGAGGACAGATAGCCTTAGCACAGATGATTGGTGGTCCTATTCTCTGAAATGGTGGACACTGAGGAAGAAACAGGTTTTGGGGGCTGGAAATCAAATTTCCAATTTGAATACGTTCAGTTTGACATATCTATTAGATATCCCAGTGTCTGGATTTCATGGAAGGCATAGTCTGGGTTGGGAGTCATTTACACATTGATATCAAATCCATGACACGGGGTGGGATGACCAGGAAGTGAATGTTGAGAGAGAAAAGAAGAACGTTGGGAACTGAGCCTCGGATTCTCCAGTATTGAGAGGTTGGGAAGAGGACTGAGGTTCCCTTATAACTTCCAACTGTTCCCTCAGCAATGCAGCTGCCTTCAGCAGAGATGGGTCCAGGCCTTTTGACTTTCATTTAAGGATATTCATCTGAGGCCAAGAAAAGACAACTCAGGTTGAAACTACAGAAAGTGGCAGAAAATGATTTTCTAACATACTGATTTCTCTTTCCTGTTCTTTCTACTCCTAAACCACTTCCTTGGCCTCACCCTTCTTTTCCTTCTCTTTTTGGATTTTGCTTTTGAATTTTGGGAAATTTCCCCACTTTTCTGATTGCAGCTCAGATCATTATAGGCTGCAAGGTATTTTGGAATATTGCATAGTTTTTATTTTTAAAAATTAATAGTAACAGGATTTCAGGTCATTTTTGTACTTGGAAGCCTGCAGTATAGGAAAGACTAACTACACATCCTTGATTTTGTTGATATTCAATAGGATGTTTCTCTGTTCCTTTCCTGCTTAGATTATTAAAAGGCCTTCCCCTTCCCTTTCCTTTTCAAACATGTAGGACCAGGCGGTTTATTTGAAAAACCTCAGGATACTTCCCTTTCTATGGAAGGTTTGACTATATAGCTCTACCTTATTTTGGCTTAACTAATCATCAAATACAGAGCTCCTAAAGGAAATGTTTGTTTCCTTTTCATCTTTGGAATTCTAGAGCATGAATTGAATTAATAAAGTCAAATTTCTTTTGCTAACTGCCCCAAAAGGATTTATTGAACTGTGTTCATTCAAGTTACTGGGTCTTTGCTACACACATTGCTATGCCTCCCTTAGTGAACCTTTTTTTTAAAAAAATATGTTTTTATTGTGTATGTTTTTTTAGAGAAAGAAGAAGGGAGAAAGATAGAGATAGAAACATTGATGAGAGAGAAACACATTGATTGGCTGCCTCCTGCATGCCCCCTATTGGGGATTTAGTCCGAAACCTGGTCATGTGCCCCAACTGGGAATTGAACCCATGACCTCTTGGTTCTTTCCTGGGTAGACGCTCAGCTGCTGAGCCACAATGGTCAGGCTCCCTTATTAAATTTTACAAAAGATTTCATTTATTATAAACTAGAGGCCTGGTGCATGAAATTCATGCACAGATAGGACCCTAGGCCTAGCTGGTGATCAGGGCCAATTGAGGCCTTCCGGCTGCCGGCGAGGGCCTTCCTCCATTCTGTGTGGCCGCCTGGTGGTCAGAGCACATCATATCGAGTGATCGAACTCCCAGTCTTCCAGTTGAACTCCCAAGGGGACACTTTGCATATTAGCCTTTTATATATAGAGATTTGGTATCAATATATATACAGAAACTTGCAAAGTAGGTGGACTATATTAAATGAGCAGTGCTAATATAGAGTTAGTTTCTCAAAGTTTATGAAACCAAGATTAACTGGGTAAAGGGATTCAGGGGTTCTGCTTGGAGAAATATAAGCACATCTTTCTAGCTCCTGAACCTCTTCAAGGTCAGCATTTTGGCTGCTTGTTATTCATCTTGTCTTTCTTGTACTCAGGGTCCCCCCCCTTAAATTCTTTAAGCTCCAAGCAATGAAACTTAAATAAAACGTTTAGATAGACACTTAAAATTCATGGACAACAGAGGATGAAAGAACTGAAAAGAAAGGCCCTTCAAAGGTGTTTGGGTTTATTACTTTGCCTCTCACCAGAACAGTCTTTAAATTGTTCCAGGAGGATGGATATAAATTCTTTTATTTTTATTTTTATTTTAAAATAGATTTTATTGATCCCTCACAGAGAGGAAGGGAGAGGGATAGAGAGTTAGAAACATGGATCAGCTGCCTCCTGCACACTCCCCACTGGGGATGTGCCCGCAACCAAGGTACATGCCCTTGACCAGAATCGAACCTGGGACCCTTGAGTCCCCAGGCTGATGTTCTATCCACTGATCCAAACCGGTTAGGGCCAAATTCTTTTATTTTAAAGGACACAGGCCTAGTTCCCCTTGGAATTCTGGTTGACCTTTAACAGCTTTCTTTGCCTCAGATGACTTCTTGATCTTTGCCCTAAATCCCATGGGTTTCAATTTAAGACCATTTCCTGTTGTATTTATTATCTGTGAAGAGGATAAAGTTTAGCTCCTCTGCTACTGTGTTACCATCAGTCCTTATGAAATCAAAATGTTGAAGTTTGAGGGAATCTTAGAGTTTATCTGATTCAACTTTCTACTAATGCTAGTCTTTATTGCTTGAGTACCTTTAGTGATAAGATCTCCCATTGTTAGCCCTAGCTGGTTTGACTCAGTGGATGGAGCATCAGCCTGCGGACGTGAAGGGTCCTGGGTTCGATTCCAGGTCAGGGCACACACCTGGGTTGTGGGCTCCATCCCTAATAGGGGGGCGTGCAGGAGGCAGCCAATCTGTGATTCCCTTTCATCATTGATGTTTCTTTCTTTTTTTTTTTTTTAAGTCCTCACCCGAGGATATTTTTCCATTGATTTTTAGAGAGAGTGGAAGACAGAGGGAAAGACAGAAAGAAACATCGGTATGAGAGAAACACATCAATTGGTTTTGGTTGCCTCCTGCATGTGCCCCAACCAGGGCCTGGGCCGAGGAGGAGCCTGCAATCAAGGTATGTGCCCTTGACCAGAATCAAACCCGGGACCCTACGGTTCATAGGTCGATGCTCTATCTACTGAGCCAAACTGGATAGGGGATAGGTCCACCTTGATCTCTCTCTCTCTCTCTTTCTCTCTTCCTCTTCCTCTCTGAAATCACTAAAAATATATTTTAAAAATCTCCCATTGCTAGATATCTCTCATTATTAGTAAGTTAATTGTTCTTGAGAATAAAAAAGCTTTTTCTTCACTAGGCTCATGCTTTCATTTCTCTGGACCTTTTCTCCTACATGTAATTCTCCATTTTTCCAAACTTCACCTATGTGGCACTCCTCTACAGCAAGGATCTGTCTGATTTCTCAATAGTGCCTCTTTTGTTGTTGTTGTGACATAATGAAGTGAGATTTAAGAAAACCAAACTATGAAAACTGAACATATCCAAACAGCATTCAGTTTGTGTGACAGCAGTTGAGAGGTCATTTCTGGAAATGACAGCAGTACTTCAGGAAAATTACTGCTGTGTAGTAGCACTTTGTAGTTAAGTAGAACTTCATATTTTTAAAAGTATGCTCAAATTCATGATCTCATTTAATCTGCACAACCAACTTGTGCATTGGGGTGGGTATATATTATTAATCCAATTTGACAAAACTGTGTCTCAGTTAGTAAGGGACTGACCCAAGGTCATAAGTCCAGATGGAGGCAGACATCCACCACCCTTGCAATCTATTTGGGAGATCTCTCACTCAGATAACACCTGGGGAAGTGGGTGAGAGATTTCAGGGACAAGAATGGAGATTCCAGTAGCCTGGAGGAATTATTCATTTTTCTCAACCTGACTCATTCCCAGGGAGTAGCTGTATATCTTTGAGAGCTGCTCACAGCCTGCCTTATCTAGACTGCCCCCCACTAGAGTATTCATGTATTGGCAAGTCCACTTTAATCTGACCCTATTAAGTGCATGCTGCTCAATTATCAAATGTAAAGTGGGTTATCAACTCTGATGCTGGGGAATGTCACTGACTTACCACCATTGACACCCCCTGTCCCCAATACATACCAATTGCATCACTAGGATGGATGAAGATCAGATACCTAATTTGATCTGGTGTTAAAATTAGGTTTAAATACTCTTGTGCAATATTACTGGGAATGTAAAATCATGTAGCTGTTATGGAAACCAGTATGTCACTTCCTCAAAAAATAAAAATGGATTTACCACAAGATCCAACAATCCCACCTCTGGATGTATACCCAAAGGAACTGAAAGCAGGGTCTTGAAGAGATATTTGTATACCTATTTTCATAGTAGCATTATCACATTAGCCAAAAGGTAGAGGAAACCCAAGTGTCCATTGATGGATGAATGAATAAACCAAGTCTGATCTACACATATGGTGGAATATTATTCAACCTTAAGAAGGAGGGAAATTCTGACATGTGCTACAATATGGATGGACCTTGAGGACATTATACTAAACTAGAGGCCCGGTTCACGGATTCATCCTAGGCACGGATTTGTCTAGGGCAGGGG
>NW_006285797.1:2736110-2736711 GCF_000327345.1 Myotis davidii
TGTGCCTGGCCAGTCTGGGTGAGGGGCTGAGGGCCGTTTTCAGGCTGGCGGGCAACTGAAGCTTCCAGCCTCTCCTTTTTTTCTTTTTTTTTTGTTCTGGGATTTATTTACCTTCTATAATTGAAAGTCTGTTGTCATCACTGGCACTCCCAGCTCTGAGGCCGCGGATGGCTGAAAGCAGGTATCTGGGGTTTGGTTAGCTTCTATAATTGAAACTCTGTTACCATCACTGGCGCTCTAATCTCTGAGGCTGTGGCTGGCTGAAAGCAGGTATCTGGGATTTGTTTAGCTTCTATAATTGAAACTTTGTTGCTTTTGCTTTCCCAGTTTGGCACATTCTCTTATAGGAATTTACTAAATTTAGTTTCCCCAAATTAATTTGCAAATCACATATTTGAAGCTGGAACACTTTCCCTTGTAGTGGTTAAATTTAAATCATAAGGTGGCTGCAATAATGCAATGAAATAGAATACAGTAAAAATAGTATATAAAGTGTGTATGCATACTAATGATTAGTCAAACAAAATACACAGAACAAGAAATTTTATTATCTCAAATGCTGGTGCATAACCAATGACAAGCTTAATTAGAGGAGGAGCCA
>NW_006285797.1:2737162-2738155 GCF_000327345.1 Myotis davidii
AGCCACAGAAGCAGAAGAATAACAAGAAAGGTTCATAGAATAAGGACCCAAATGATAAGAATATACTTTTAGCTTATTTTAAGTAAAACTTTCATGAAGTATGAGAGGCACAACATAAACAAGAGGTAATTATGAGTAGCAAATGCTAAGAAAATAACTAAATTACTTGTACACAGAGTGTGGGCATGACTGTTGGTTGAATGAATATCAGATGCCAAGACATGTTTCATATGAATGAGATGACAGTGATATCATTATTCTTAAAAAAGAGAAACTACTAGGAATGTAGACTCTTAGTTGAGGTTTTAAGCGCTATTGTATCTGTATATTGTATTTGCATACGAATCAAAACATTCTGGAATAAACAATACTGATCTAAAACAATGTAAACTTGCATATTAATTGCAAAGACTATTATTTCATGCCTTTATAGTAATGAAATAATAAGGTCCCTGGGATTTGCTTCAAAATAATCCAGGGGGGAAGAGGAGGAAATGTGGGTAGGAATATAGTCCAAACAACACTGACCAGGATTTGGTAATTTTTGAAGCCGGATGATGTGTGAATGGTAGTTCTTTATACTTTTCTATTGTAAAATCTTGAAATTGTCTCTAATAAAAGGTTTAAGACATTGAAGAAAAAAAAAGAAACAGATTTTTGTTGAAATTTATGTCATCAACACTTTGCTTCATCAAGTCCCTTTTCTGGCTTTTGTTTTTCATAGATTGGTCTCATTTTTTGCTAATAATTTTTCAGATTTCAGATATTCACCATTAGAAGGTGTTTAGAAAGGCAGAAGGAAGGGAGCAATATTCCAATGGCTACCTTTGGATACTTTTAATTCCCTTTTCTTTTAACAAAGGACTATTCGCTTATTTGTTAGCTTTTCACTTAGAACATTTTATAATACCATGCTGGTGTTTTTAAAATTTAAAATGTAAACAAATAATGTGAAACAGACAAGCCTGATTTTTTGTTATTTGTAGATTTGTT
>NW_006285797.1:2738177-2739673 GCF_000327345.1 Myotis davidii
GTTTTATAACTTGGAGTTGAACATAAAACTTCAAATAGAGAAAATATCAATGCATTATTTTTATGACAAAATAATCTAGATAAATTAAAAAATAGCTTTGGGAGAGGAAAGGGGGTGTAGTTTGTTTGTTTATTTATTTATTATTGATTTATTAGAGAGAAGGAAGGGAAAGGGAAAGAAAGAAACATCAATGGCAGAGCAAAACACTGATTGGCTGCTTCCTGCACACCCCCTGCTGGGGATCGAGCCCGAAACCTGGGCATGTGGCCTGACCAGGAATCGAACCAGCAACCTTTTGATGCAAAGATGGATGATGCCCAACCAGTGTGGGATGTAGTTTTTAAAAACAACTGGTTGTAATGTGTCCTAAAGCTTAAATTTTCATCTAGAAATTCTTTAAACGTCATGATAAACTATTCTAATTCACTCTAATAAGAGAAGAATTTCTAGAATTTCTAGTCTGTGATTATACACAAATCAGTTTCTTTGACTCAATCAGAGAAAAGGTCACTTGTATACACTCACCCCCTTTTGGTACAGATATTTTAGAGCACAATTAGGCAATATCTTTCAATTATAAAAAACAAGTTATTTTATTTATTAGTTTTAATAGTCAACTACGCATAGATGCATATATGTTCTTTGGTTAGCCTCTGAGTAGAATTCTTATATTCCAGCAGTACTTTTTCCCCTCCAGCACATTACACTTATATCTTTGCACAGAACTCATGAAATTTTGATGATGGCTGAAATGCAAGCTATTGAATAGTTGCCTAATTGATCTGAGCTCATCTTTAATATTGACATCACATTCCATTATGTAACTCGATTCAGGAAATGGTTTTTCAGAGGTAGGTTGTTTCATTTTGCTGCTCATACTTCAACCTTTCTGTTGCTAAATAGGGGGATGAGATGATGATTTGCACAGTTCTACCTCTGTTTAAAGCTTATTTAAGAAGACTTGAGACTATCATTAATTAGGGTGCTTTGAAATTATCTGTGAATTTTATTTACATCTTAGCCCTATTAGAAATGGGCATCAATAATTGAGAACGAATTTTAGTTTTTAGCTGCTTTGCCAAATGGAAAAAAAACATTGCTCTGTTTACCTTCACTAAAATTGGACAACTAGGCACGGGTCTTTAAGAAGCAATAGGATTTTTACAGGATATGTGCTCTCATGCTAGTAATTTTTATAACTTGCAGCTGCAGAAAAATACCTGTTTTTAAATAGCAAGCATAAGTGTTGGAAATGAGCTTCTTTCTCTTAGCTGTCAGGATAACCATTTCCCTTGAACTGTGATTGCAGTCAGTTGTGACATATCACTTTCAGCCTTTTCTCCTTCTGCATTCCAAGAAGATTGAGCATTATTGAGCATAAACCTTTTCTCCCAAGAGTTCAGAACGGCCAAAATTGTACATTGAACCTGAGCATATGCCTTAAAGTGGAGTTCCATGTGCTTATTGAGCTCTTTGGAATTATAATGACAGAAAAG
>NW_006285797.1:2740294-2744773 GCF_000327345.1 Myotis davidii
TGGTTAATTCTCACCCCCGCCACACCCGTTAATCCTCACCCCAGGATATTTTCCATTAATTTTTAGAGAATGTGGAAGGGACGGGGAGAGACAGAGGGAGAGAAAAACATCACCATGAGAGAGACACATGGATTGGTTGCCTCCCACAGGTGCCCCAACCCTGGCCGGGGACGGAGTCAGCAACCGAGGTATGTGCCCTTGACCAGAATGGAACTATGATCCTTCAGTCCTCAGGCCAATGCTCTAACCACTGAGAAAAACCAGCTAGGACAAACGTTTTTTTATATTATATGATATAAGAGCACCTGGGTTAGTAATGGGCTGGTCCTAGTTTAATTTTGCTTGAGCTAAGACTTAAACTTTTCGGTGGGAGAGTGTATTCTGGTGCCATACAGCCTTTGTAAGTGTACATTCGGTCTTTGGCACTTACTAGCTCAGTGCCTTTGGCACAGTGAGTTATTCAGCTTCACTATGGCTCAGATTCCTCAATTGTAGAGAGTGCATCATTACTTTATAATGTTATTGTGAAGATTCATCTTTTTATAGTGCTCAAAACCAGAGTGAATGCTATACCTGTTTACTATTATTATTTAACAATCTATGTGCGGGATAGGGTTCTAGATGTACTGAAAATATGGAGGTGAATAGCATAAGATCTTAGGGATTTTGCAGTCTTGTGGAAGTGAACAAGCAGATGGTTACAATGTAGGCTGATAGAGGTGCTCTAAGGGAATATTAGAGTCACTTATCTCAAAGTAGGAAGTTCAGAGAAGGCTTCCTGAAAGAAGTGGTTGCTGGGCTGAGTATTGAAGGACTAAGAAGAAATGGGGGAAAGCCTTCCAAGCAGAAAGAGTAAGATGTCCTAAAGGAGCAAAGAAGCGGGGGCCGGGGGAGATCCGTCCTTTTGGGGAAATAGAAAGAGTTCCTAAGGAACCTGGCATAGAGTATGAGGCTGGTGATAAGGTCACAAAGGGCTCTGTTTTCTATGCCAGAGAGTTTGGACTTTTATCCCTTGGCATTAGGGGCCCCTGAAGAACCATGGATAAGGCGAGGTTGGGATGAGAATTTGAGTTTAGAAAGATTAGTGTTGTGCCAGTGTAGCAACTGGATTGAAAGAATACAGGTTAGAGTGCAGAGACTAATGCTATGGTCCAAGCAAGAAATGAATAGGCCTGAATTAAGATAGTAATAATGTAGGTGAAAAGAGAGGAATTAATTTGAGAACTATAAAGGATTAGAATAAACATAGCTCAGTAACAATATGTGGGGTGAGGAAAAAGGGAGAAATATATATTTTTTAAAATTATTCTTTTAATTTAAATTCTTTGTTGTTTGAAGTATTACGTATGTCTCCTTTATCCCTCATTGACCTCTCCCTGGTTACCCCCATCCCCCAGCACATGGTCTCACCCCGCTATTGTCTGTGTTCACTGGTTATGCTCATATGCATGCATACAAGTCCTTTGGTTGATCTCTTACCGCCTCCCTCACCCCCCACCTTCCCTCTGCGGGTTGAAGAGCTGATCGATACTTCTATGTTTCTGAATCTATTTTTGTTCATCAATTCATGTTGTTCATTATATCCCATAAATGAGTGAGCCCATGTGATATTTACCTTTCTCCGACTGGCTTATTTCACTTAGCATAATGTTCTCCAAGTCCATCCATGCTCTTTCGAATGGTAAGAGTTCTTTCTTTTTTTATAGCAGCATAATATTCCATTGTGTAGATGTTCCACAGTCATTTTTTAAATATATATATTTTTTGTTTCTAGTTTTATTTAATCTAGACAATTTTAGAGTCTGTCACTAAATGGGAACACAACAAGATGAGAGGAACAGGGTGTGGTGTAGGGGCAGGGGAAGATATGTTGATATTTGTACATATTGATTTTGAAGTGCCTGTGAGACATCCAAGGAGTGATGTCTAGAAAGCAGTTGGATATTAGAATACAGAATTCACTGGAAGAGACAAAGTTGGAAAAATAGTTTTGATAGTCAGCAGCACATAGAATGTTGTTAAAGCGATGAGAGTGAATGAAACTAGTCAGGGAGAGCCTCTAGCATGAGAAAGGAAGATGAGATCCTAGAAAATATGCTGAGATTCCAGAAAATAATGTCTGAGTGTTAAATGGTGGGAGAGAAAGCCATCAGAATCAAACAAACAGAAGCAATCAGGAAGGAAAACCAGGGCAGAATGGTGTCACAGAAGCAAGAGAAGAGGAATTCCAAGAAAGGAGTGGTAATGATACATAATATTGCCAAGAAATCAAGAAGGGTAAATTTTGCTCTGAATTTTAAGCAACAAAAAGGAAATTGATATTTTGGGAAGAGGAAAGGATAGATGTATAATGTTGGGTAGAAACCATAGGGTTGAAGAGTATATAGGATTTTTTTTATTTCAAGACGGCAAATAAAAACTTTTCAATTTCTGACTCTTCTCACAAAAGTACTCCAAAACCAACAAGAGAATAAGAAACTAAAAGACAAAGTCAATCTTTGAAGAAAGTGAGAGAATTTGTCACCAGGAACCACAATACATGAAGAGGAAAGCAAATGGAGAAAAGTAAATGACCTAGCCAAGAAGAGGCAGTGAGTGTTTACAGAGACTAACCATTGCCCCCTTCCAGGTAAATGACCTAGCCAAGAAGAGGAAGTGTTTACAGAGACTAACCATTGCCCCCTTCCCAGCACCCCAGACACAGTCAGGAATAGGCATCACCAGGCTCTGTTGCAGGCAGAAATGAGGACTGAAAATAGGAATTGTTTTTTTTTTTAAGTTTATAGTTTATTAATCCTCTCAGGAAATGAGGACTGAAAATAGGAATTTTTTTTTTTAAGCTTATAGTTTATTAATCCTCTCATGAAAAATCTGCACAACCATCACAGATAAAGTCACCGAAGAATCTTGACTCCTTCTGTTTGCCAGCACCAACGTTGGCCTTTGCAGTCCCCCTGGCTTTCTTCATTCTGTTCTTGTGTTCCTTTCTCTGTTTTCTTGAGGTCTTCTTCTTCTCATATAGGCCATGTCTTGCAAGTCTGTGTTTGGGTTCATTTTTCTTTGCGTAATCCAAGGAATCATAAATCATGCCAAAGCCAGTGGTCTTGCCACCACCAAAGCGGGTTCTGAATCCAAACACAAAGATGACATCAGTTGTGGTCTTATACATTTTGGCTAGTTTTTCTCGGATTTCTGTCTTGGGTACTGTTGCCTTCCCAGGGTGAAGGACATCAATGACCATTTGCTTCCGCTGAAGTAGTCTGTTGGTCATGAACTTCCTGGTCCGGATGGTTACTGTGTCATTCATGATGAAGGTTGGTCTTCAAGCCAGGAATTGTTTTTAAAAGCCTTCATAAGGAGCATTTGACCAGGCACCTTCAGTACTCAGTCAGACATCGTCTTCCTAAGTCATACTTTCCCTGGCTTTATTTGAGAATGTTCCAGTCAGACTGCTTTGTCTTTGTCTTCTGTCCCCACCCAGGTACATGGCCTTCAAGGGGTCTGTATTGGTGCTTTGCTTCTCCATCTCTCTTGCTTTTGAGGCGTTTCCTTATTTTCCTGCCAATGCACGGATGCATTAAAATACACACACACACACACACACACACACATGTTGTTATTTCATCCAGCATTTTTAGATATTGTAGTAGGAAGGCTTGTTAGGATGTCAAACATACAATATAGCTGAGAAGCCCTGGTCTTGTTTTTGTAAGATTAAAGAGGTTCCCCAAACTGGTTCTTCTCAGACCAGAGCTACATGTGCTCCTAGGGCCCTTGAGAGTTAACAATTCTGCACATCATTGTCACAATACACTCCCACCCTCCCCCAACCAGGGGACCAAGACATGACTTCTAATTTTCCTTTGTATATCATTTTATTTCTACGTAGGGCTGTGCAGTAGTACATTGAGCCAACTGTTTCTTATCGCTTAGTCTTAAAGCAAATGACACCGCGCCTTCATTTCCTGCAGATGGTAGGAATCATGCTCACGCAGGGCATTGAGAAGTACTCTAGTGACGCACTTATTTCAAGTCTCATACTTCAGTACATATTTGTTACTTCAGCTAAGCCAAGTCAGTTTTCTGATTGCACAATGTTTTGTTATAACTTGGAGTTGAACATAAAACTTCAAATAGAGAAAATATCAATGCATTATTTTTATGACAAAATAATCTAGATAAATTAAAAAATAGCTTTGGGAGAGGAAAGGGGGTGTAGTTTGTTTGTTTATTTATTTATTATTGATTTATTAGAGAGAAGGAAGGGAAAGGGAAAGAAAGAAACATCAATGGCAGAGCAAAACACTGATTGGCTGCTTCCTGCACACCCCCTGCTGGGGATCGAGCCCGAAACCTGGGCATGTGGCCTGACCAGGAATCGAACCAGCAACCTTTTGATGCAAAGATGGATGATGCCCAACCAGTGTGGGATGTAGTTTTTAAAAACAACTGGTTGTAATGTGTCCTCAAGCTTAAATT
>NW_006285797.1:2744813-2747415 GCF_000327345.1 Myotis davidii
TGATTATACACAAATCAGTTTCTTTGACTCAATCAGAGAAAAGGTCACTTGTATACACTCACCCCCTTTTGGTACAGATATTTTAGAGCACAATTAGGCAATATCTTTCAATTATAAAAAACAAGTTATTTTATTTATTAGTTTTAATAGTTATTTTGATATTTTATTTTAATGAAGTTATTTACTAATTTCCAATAAATTTAGAAAACATTATTAATTTTTACTTTTTGGTTTTGGTAATCAACAACTCTAAAAAAAATGTTATATTCCAACACACTTTTTTTTTTCCTAGAGGGGCAATGAGGAGAATAGGAGGAGATATTTTCTGTTTTCTTTCTTACATGATATCTCTAATTTCTTAGCTTTTAAACTTGGTCCAGGATAAACATATAAACAGGCATTGTGTAAGTTGTAAGACAAAACATTAAAGATGCTGGAATTTGGGCACTAAAAAAGCTTTAGAGATGATGGATGGGCTCGTTTACAATGTAGGAACCTCAAAAATTATGCAGCCTGAGCTATCACTTTGAGGAAACGAAGTGACCCGCACGAGTGACCTGAGATTCCACACATCATAACCCTCTACTTCCAGAGTCACAGCTGCAAACACCCCCTCCTAGCTGAACACACTCGTTACTGTGTTGTATGCTTCCCTCTCTCCATGTCATGTTTAGCAAAGCATTTTAATTTTTTATATAAATTTAAAAATACTTATGTATTGTAAAATGAACTGACCCCTCCCATGTTTAAAGTTAATTTAGGAAACCCAAACATATTACATTAAATCTATTACAGAATAGATTTTGGAATTTATGGGACTATTAAGCAGGCAGCATAGATTTCTTAAGTTTATTTCTATGACATGTGTAATCACCATGACTCCAGACAAATTCGTCTGTTTATTAGAGAAAAGAATCAGGAAGTCTGAGATGTAGACGGTTCAGGATACCAGGGAAGTGAAAAAAAGCCTCTTCTGAGACCAGAATGCTGCTTTTTATAAACAAAGGACTATCATTTCCTGTTTCTTAATCCTATTAAAACTCCGTTGAAACTTCAGCAGCTCTCTGTAGTTCTAGAGATAACCATAAAAAAGTAAAAACATACAAGAAAAGACGTCCTAAAGACACATATTTCACGTCCACAGCATTTTTATTGTAGCTAACTAATGATAATAATAATGGTAGCTGGTATTTCTTAAGCACTTCCTGTGAGCCAGGCACTGTGCTAGGCAACGGGCATTAGCGCACTTAATCCTAACAGCTACTCTAGGAAGTAGATTTCCTTTATAGATTAGAAAACCAAAGCTCAGAAAGGTTAAGTAGCTTGTCCACAGGCAAGAAGCTAATAGGGAGTGAAGGTGGGCTACGAAACAGTGAGCTGCCAGACCCCAGGGCCACGTCCGTTCTCTGTTGTGTCCCCAGTTAGCTTGCTGAGAACAGTTTCATTTCTGGTGTATGGTCAGACAAGTTTTACTGCGGCTTGTGAAACCAGGTTAATGCTTAAAATCTCTTTTTCCAAGACAAGCTTCAGGACAATATGACAGGCAGTGATTGGGGTGAAGGAGAAGAAGAAGGAACGAATGAATATTTACTGAAGGAGATTGGTATTTGCGGAGTACTGACTGTGTGTTAGGCAGTGCAGATTCATGTTTCCATTCCACAAACACTTACTGAGCGCCTGTGGTGGGTTTGTCCCTGTGTTAGGAACGGGGGCTACAACCCTGAGCAAAACAGAGTCCCTGCACTCCCGACCTGGTTATTCAGGGGGAGACAGACAGCACACAGATTAACATGTAAATATATATCATGTCGCCCTAGACAGTTTGGCTCAGTGGATAGAGCATCGACCTGCGGACTGAAGGGTCCCAGGTTCGATTCCAGTCAAGAACACATGCCCAGGTTGTAGGCTGGGTCCCCAGTAGGGGGTGTGCAGCAGAGAGCCAATCAATGATTCTCTCTTATTGTTGATGTTTCTATCTCTCTCTCCCTCTCCCGTCCTCTCTGAAATCAATAAAATAAATAAATAAAAAGAAAATAAATACGTAACATGTCAGGTGGGGTAAGTGCTTTGGAGAAAATTAAATCAGGTGAAGGGGTATAGAATGATGGGGTGGGTGTTAGGTCTGATTGAATAATTGAATGGACACACACCTGCCCGGGAACTGACCTTTAAATCACTTCCCAACAGACATTCCCTGTTGCTTAACACTTGCTAAGACCACATTCTACTTGCTAAGACCATTGTCTTTCCCCTCAGGTCCCTCCCGGAGAATTCTCTGCCCAGAAAAAGCCAGCCTAGAGTCCTTTAAAATCTCTGACTCCCAGTCCCTGGATCCCGGCACCATTTGGGGGCTCAGCCCATCTGGTATCCAGATGACCTAATAAATTCATAATTCTTTGCCCCCTTTGGCTTGTGTGTTCCTCCTTTGGCGACCCTAACAGTGGGGATAATAGTACATAAGGTTGTTTGGGGAGAACTTTATTTAAAAAGGTGACATTTGAGCCTGGCTGGCGTGGCTCAGTGGTTGAGCATCAACCTATGAACCAGGAGGGCACGGTTCAATTCCCAGTCAGGGTGCATGCCTAGGTTGGGGACTCAATTC
>NW_006285797.1:2749217-2763462 GCF_000327345.1 Myotis davidii
ACAAGGCTATCTGTCTTCATAATCAATAGAGTGGAGGTGAAGAGCTGTTCTCCAAGCGTGTCAATCTCAAAGGCTAACACAGGCCAAATAAACGAGGCATGCGGCCCTTGGGTCAGGAGTTCGACATGCTTGCTGTACTCTGAACTAGGGAAATAAGAGGAGTGGATCGTCACAGTCAAATTACAAGCGTGTACCCTGGGCAGTATTTCTCTTGAGCAGCAGCATGAGTTAGGGCCAGGCTTCTTTCTGTTTGTACAGAGACTCACTGGCTCCTTGAATCTCTGACAGTCTAAACTGGCTCTAGGAAAATTGTGAGGGAGACGTTTTATCATGCTTTGCCTCTACAAACCTCTTTCCATTACACTATATAGTGTATGAATTACAGCACTTGTTTCTACTTCCCTGACATGTAAAACCTCACTGCTCCTTCTTCCTGTTTTCAAAGTATTTCTTCGGGATGCAGTCTGATGGCCTTATGCACATTGAGGTATAAATGAATGATGTCACTTGCTACTTTATATCTATTAGAAGCTTGAAAAGAAATAAAAAGCTTTAAGCCAAAAGAATGAATCTTTATTACTGGAATTTTAGGCATCCGTGTGTAGATAATGTGAAGGGAGGTGAACATTTTTTTTTAAGTCTTCAAAATGATACACTTTTTGGTAATATAACTATATTCACTGATATTTTAAGTATTCACTGGTTTTCATTTTTATCTTTTCATCTTAGAATGAAATGCTATAAAAATGTTTTGAGGATTGCCCAGCTGGTGTGGCTCAATGGTTGAGCGTCAACTTATGAACCAGGAAGTTATGGTTCTATTCTCAGTAAGGGCACATGCCAGGGTTGCAGGTTTGATCCCCAGTAGGGAGCATGCAGAAGGCAGCTGATTGATGATTCTCTCTCATCATTGATGTTTCTCTTTCTCTCTCCCTCTCCTTTCTTCCCTGAAATCAATAAAAACATATTTTTAAAAATGTTTTGAGTATTATGTGCCCGACAGGCCTATTAGATGCTTTCCATACATTGTGTCACTTTGATATTGTGTAACATCCTGTGAAGTAAGTGCGATTATCCACATTTAGAATATGGGCAAATCAGAGGTGAAATAACTTGCTCATGGTAGTGCGGGTGCTGAGGAATGGAGCTGGAGGAAACACTGTGGCCTCTCACTCAGCCTGAGAAAGTCCTGCATGGTCTTTCTTCCCATTACATTATATAGTGTATGAATGACAGCAGTTGTTTCTACTTCCCTGACATGTAGTAAAGGTGACCATAAAACTCTTAAAGTAATATTGTGACCAGTTGTAACTGTCAGGGTTCTCCAGAGAAACAGAGCCAAGAAGACACACACACACACACACACACACACACACACATATTTACTTTAAGAATGTGGCTCATGTGATTGTGGGGCGCACAAATCCAAAATCTGTAGGGCAGGTCTGCAGGCTAGAAATTCAGGTAAGAGTTGATGTTCAATCTTGATTTCACTAGGCCGCAGGTTGGACATGCAGTTAGGGTTTTGCCTAAAACTGGGTGCCATAGCCCTGCCAAGTTGACACGTAAAATTAACCATCAAAGCAATAAACAATGATTTTCACTGAACAGATTTTTGAAGGTACCTGGCTTCTTTACCTGCTAGCTTTCCAGCTGGGTCCTGTGCTGTGTATGGATACAGACACAGAACTGAGTCAGGAGGAAATGAAGCAGGTGCGAGGGAACAGCTATTGGTTTATTCCGTTTGTGTGTGGGTGTGTTTCTGATATAAGTCATCTTATTGTTTTCTGGACGTGGATATGCATTTTAAAATATCCTTATTGTTTTATGTTGTTGTTGGAGGAGGCTATCGGATTAGCTCGGAAAGCAGCAGTTGAGAAAGGGAGGAGAGAAAAACCCTTAAGCAATGTTTCAGGATCTAGAGTACAACTGGGAAAGTCGGGCGTTTGGAATTCACATAAACCAAAAGTGAACAGTATGACTAAGGAGGAGAAGGGTGGGCTGCAAAGCCAGAGCACAGGATTATAACTGAGAAGGGAGCCCTGCGGTGACAGAATGAATGAATTTGCTTTATAAGCCCAGTGGGAAGAGTTTACCTATTTTCCTTTACTTAAACAAATGTTTTATTTATTTTATGTTATTATTTACTAGAGGCCCGGTGCACAGATTCGTGCACATTGAAAGGAAGTTAATTAGAAGGCGGCTGGCAGGGTGGGACCGGGCAAGAGGGGCCAGGCATCCCCAAGGGGTCCTGGAGTGAGAGAGGGCACTCTGCAAAGTTGCTGTCGCTCAGCAGCTCCTGCATTGAGCATCTGCCTCTTGGTGGTCAGTGAGTGTCATATTTCAGCCGGCCGCTTAGCCTTTTATATGTATAGATTTACTAGAGGCCTGGCACACAAAATTCATGCATGGGTAGGTTCCCTAGTCTGGGTGGCGATCAGGGCCGATTTGTGCCTTCCAGCTGCTGGCCAGGGCCTGCCTTCCCTGGCTGCTGGCTGCCAGCTGGGGCCTTCCTTCATTCCATGCCACCCCCTGGTGGTCAGCGCCTGTCATAGCGAGCGATTGATCTCCCAGTCTCCCGATGGAACTCCTGAGGAGACACTTTGCATATTAGCCTTTTACATATATAGATTTATAAAGTGAAGTGTGGCAACTTCTTTTTTAAAAAAAAATTTTTTTTATTGATTTCAGAGAGGAAGTGAGAGGGGGAGAGAGATAGGAATATCAATGATGAGAGAGAATCATTGATTGGCTGCCTCCTGTACCCCTCCTACTGGAGATAGAGCCTTGACCAGGATTTGAAAGTAGATAAACAGTGGCAAATAAGCAAGTCCACACAGTGAGTTGTAATCTTAGTCTATAAACTCTGTGTAAGATGCATCGCAACTTAGATTCTGACTCCCAGTCTCCCAGGCCTGGTGCTTCTCACGTCCTCCATCTCAAGAGTTCTGTTAAGGTTCTGGGGTCTTATAAGAGCCAAAGTGTCAGGAAATGGGAGGGAGCATTGGTGCCTCCAGGTTATGCAGACACATCCCCATGACTGCTCCATAGGGCCTTTCAGGCTGCTCTTACTCTCAGGACACAGGGATCTTTGGAAAGCACCTTTATCTATCCCCCCCTAGACACACCAGGCACCCATCTCTCTCAGATCTTCTGGGATTCACCAAGTCCCCTGCTCCAGGACCCACAGATGCTCCCTCTCACCCGGAGAGGGAAGTGGGGGGGCCCTTTGTAAGTTGGGAGAGTCTAGTTCTCCAGAGCCCTCTTCCCTTTTCTATAGCCTTAGCCTCAACAGTGTTAGGTTAGTGGAAAATAAAAGGCAGGTATGCTTGCAGCCTATTTCTGCTTCCTGCCCTGACATGTAACTTTCCCTAGGGATAAAGCAAGGAAGGGACAGGGCTTGCTTTATCTGAGAGAGAGATCTACTACAAGGACACAATGAAGCGGGAGGTAGCTCTTACTATAGATGCAGGGGGCGTTGGGTCACATAATGTTGTGGATGGATCCAAGTGCTCTAAGACTGGCATGTGCAGCAGATCTTAGGGAAAACCCCAGTGTTAGTTAATGGCATTTGTAAATGCACTTGACATCTATACCCCAGAGGGGAGGCTGCAATTGAACTGGTTGCCACCATCCAGGAGGAAGCAGCCAGCTGGGCAGTTTTCCACCAAATCAACTCAGAGGCGGTGGCCCTCCTTGCATCCAGGAACTGCTCCCTGGTGCCAATCAGTCATGACTATGGCTGCAAGGTTATTTCCACTTCACACACGTGGAACAAGCCCTGTTTTCCTCAGAAGCGGGCAATGGAAGCGCCAGGCACTTCAGGTTTCATGGACTTCGCTTCAATGCAATAATAAACACTGTTTTTAAAAATGAAAAAGTAATTCTTCCACTTGATTGAAGTAGTAATTGAAGTGAGAGAACTATATAAATGCTATTATCAAAAGCAATTTTCTGAAGTCTCATGAATGAAGACAAGTAATGAAAATGAAGGGATAAAGACACAACTCCGCTTATGTTTCAACAGGGAAGAGTTAAATGTAATTGCTTTTTTAGGGTAACATGCTTATCTATAAGTTTTTGTTATTGTTGTCTCTAACAATGGGGACAATGGATTGAAAAGAAAAAAACAACTGAAGTTAAAAGCAAAAAAGAAAGAAAGAGGAATGTATTGGAAAGATACAAGGGTGTTTCCAAAAAATTGAAGATTCAATAACCAAGCTTGGGAAGGAGAGATATGGGAACTACACTGGCCTTGTCTCCTGAGAGTCACTAATAGTGTGACCTACTTCCAATAGCTTCTAGTCTCTGCCTTTCTGTTTGTTGTTTCATATTTCTTGGAGTGACAATCATATTAGTTCAACTGGAGTTAGTCATCTACCCTTGAGTCATACAAGTGTGAATAGGTAATACCACTTAATGCTGAAATTTACTTAATGCTTTCTACCTTTTGGGCATTGCTCTTAGCACTAGCACTTTGCAAGTATTTTATTTATTCCCCCATAACAATCCTGTGTCTTACATACTACTTATTATGTTTCCCATTTCTCAGATCAGAAAACCAAAGCCCAGAGAGGCCAGGCAGTTTTCCAAGATCATACAGCTTTTATCCAACATTTAATCTTTGGCACGACATGCACATATTTCAACTTTATAACTAGGTAGAATAGATGATAGTTACGGTCTGGTCTCTGCAAACATCTTGTGTTTTTACCTTAGGGCCCACATGAGTGCTCATAGACATCTTCTTTCCAACAGAGGTCAGAGTCATCTCCCAGCTGTCTGAAGCCTTGACCGCAAAGCCGCCTCCGTGATCTAGATAAGAGCAGAGACACATGTGGGGAGCAGGGTTGACCACGGGTAGGGCAGGAGCAAAAGAGCAGGAACGAACAGCAGTGGAGATGGGTGGGTGGTTCAGCTGGATACATGGAGAACATGAGCCAGCGTTTTCTGAGTCACACAGTTCAGTTTCATTTCCTGAGCATTTGAAATGTTAACCAGGGTCCTTGAGATAGAGCCAAATCCATGGAACAGATGGAGAGATCAGCACTTGGACATCAGGAGGAACATGGCATCACCTAATTCTGTTTGGAACTCATTTAACTGAGATCTTGGGGTAGCCTTCTTCTTTTTGCTTGGTTTTGTTCCTTTCCCTCTAGTTTTCTTCTCTTTATTTTTTAAACGACCCCCCTATTACCCACCCCCCACCCCCAGCCTCCTTCCTTTACTCTCTGAAAGCAACATTATCGCCCATTCTTTAATTGATGCCAGAGCCCCAAACTCATTTGCCTACAGGGGCAGGTATCATAAATGAATGAAGTGGGCCAGGCAAGGACTGTGTCAGACTAGAAAGCATATGCCCTTTCTAAATAGGGGAAACTCATACTAGGCCCAGTGATCCACATCTGAATTTTAATGTAAAATTCCCTATTTTTAGCCGAAACCGGTTTGGCTCAGTGGACGGAGCGTCGGCCTGTGGACTGAAGGGTCCCGGGTTCGATTCCGGTCAGGGGCATGTACCTGGGTTGCTGGCACATCCCCAGTGGGAGATGTGCAGGAGGCAGCTGATCGAAGTCTCTCTCTCATCGATGTTTCTAGCTCTCTCTCTCCCTTCCTCTCTGTAATAAATCAATAAAATATATTAAAAAAATTCCCTATTTTTAAATGTTTGCCATTCATTAGTTTTGTTGTTGTTTTTTCTAAATGGGCAGGGCACATCTACAGGATGGCTCTACCAGCAGTCAAGTTTTGGATATGGTACTGTTTGAGGAGTCAAGGAGGTGGGGAACACCTCTATCTCCATCCTGGCTTCCAATGGGACTACAGATGCTCCAGTCGATTTCTTCCTCCTAGTTGACTTTATACTGGAAACCACATTTTATGTATATCTTTATATTATTCCAGTGGAAGACATATGTGTCAGCCCAATATATAAAAATGATAATATTTAAGTATGAGTTGACTATTTATGACCTTTGTCCTCCTAGTTAGATTTTAAGCTCCTCCACGACAGAAGATTCTGGGTGCTTAAGACATTTTTAATTGAGTGATATAAATAAACATCCCTTTAATGTCCAAGGGACCTCTAACTACTGCACAATCATGGCTCCAACTTGTGCTGGTATAAATAAAAACATCCCTTTAAGGACTCTATAGTTAAAGAGACATTTTCAGTATTTGAGTGTGTTTCCTTAATATATTTCTGTTTTCTGAGACTATTTTCAGAGTTATATTTGCTTTTCTTTTAGGCAAATTATTTAAAATTTCCTCCTCAGTTTGGAAAGATTATTTTCAGATGTTTAAATGCAAATGAATCCTCGATGTCTCTATCTGTAATTTCAATATGATTGAATTAAGGTAGACTTGCAAAATTTTAGAAAAGTTTGATATTTTCATACCTAACATAGTTTTCCTTTTATTTGTAATCTATTTGGGGAGAGGATTTATGGAGGTGTAGGAGGAACACATAGGACCGAAGAATCTTAGAGTTTCATGGAGTAAATTTGACATTTCACTCAGCGAGGGCTTCGTTCCTTGGAGTAGGAAGGTGTTCACCACCACACAAGCAGTCCCTCCCACTTTTGAGTAGCATATTTTTGGATGGGTTTTCTTGATTGTGAACTGACACCTGTCTCTGGTTGTTTCCATGCTTTGTGCCTAGTTCTGAGCACAGAACAAGTCTAATCCTTTTGGGTTTCCCCAAATAAGATGGTAAGATCGTTGAGAGCTGTGAGTATGTTATAGGTTCCTCCTGGTACCTGGGAACACATTTTAGAGCACTTAGTATCATGGTTGAGAGCACAGGCTTTGGGGTCAAAAGGACCCAGATGGAAATCCTAGCCCCACCTTGTTCTGACAGGATGACTGTGGACAAGTCACTTAACCTTCTTAAGTATCTGTTTCCTTACTGGATTGCACTGGGTATTAAATAAGATAGTGAGTGAAAATGGTTAGTACAGTCCCTGATTCCAGTCACTCAGGAAATAATGTGTATGGTTAGAACAGGCTGGTTAAATTGAAAGGAAGTCTTGCCAAATGTCTTAGTGCTAAGTCAAGACTGCCTGGAATCTGAAGCTGTGCTTCTCACGGAAATGAGTCTTTGGTACTTACCTTGTAGAGCTTCTTAAACAGACAGAGGAAAATGGTGTTGCAAATTTCCTCTTTCTTGTGTCCCAACAGCAAGCTCAGTTTCCCCAGAAATATAGTACCAAGGGATTATATCACAATCTTTTTTTTTAAAACTTTTTAAAAATATATTTTATTTATTTTTTACAGAGAGGAAGGGAGAGAGATAGAGAGTTAGAAACATCGATGAGAGAGAGACATCGATCAGCTGCCTCCTGCACATCTCCTACTGGGGATGTGCCCGCAACCCAGGTACATGCCCTTGACTGGAATCAAACCTGGGACCTTTCAGTCCGCAGGCCGACGCTCTATCCACTGAGCCAAACCAGTTTCGGCCACAATCTTTTTTTTTTAAATCATCACCCAAGGATATGTTTATTGATTTGAGAAAGCGAGGAAGTGGGTGGGAAGAGGAAAGAGAAAGAGAGAAAAACATCAATTGGTCAGTTGCCTCCTGTATGCACCCGGACCAGAGATGGAACCTGCAACCTATGTATGTGCCCTGACCAGGAATCCAACCTGCGACCTTTTGGTGCACAGGACAGTGCTCCGACTAATTGACCCACCCAGCCAGGCACAATGTAGAATCTCTATATCCTACAAAAAGACTGTGTCCTGAATTCCGGTGGTCCTCTTTCATAGGCTGATGAACCGGGCTCTCCACCAAGAAAGAGCCTTTGACTTCTTTAACTCTTTTCTCAAAGCCTCCTCCCTTGAGTCAGATCCAAGAACCTTCCAGCTTCTCCTCCCTCTGACCTTCCTTTCCTCTCTGGCTCCACCCAGGCTCCTCTTCCTTTCTGAGTTAAAGGCTCCCACGAATCTCCTCTAAATTTTAGAGTCTAAAAGGAGAGAGTAAGAGCCAGCTGAAGTCTCAACAACCTGGAGAGTCCTCTCCCTCTTACTATTTGAAGGTGGTTTTTAGTTGAGAGGCTAATGAAGAGCTATTTATTTGATGATAGAGTATTTGAATTGTTTGGCTAGTTTTGAAATTTTAAACTAAAACAAGCACCTGGTCCCCAAATTTATCATCACTGATATTGCCTTCAAGGGTTAAACACACTTCTTTATTTTTCCTTCTGTTTTCTTCTATATCTATTTATTTGTGGTAGAGATTGTATTCCCCGGAATCTCTAAAACCAGATAATATGCTTTTGCTTTTTAACTTATTTCCAAATAAAAAAGCTAGTCCATAAGGAAGGATAGTCTTGGGACACGCCATGTATTTAATACTATATGTAAGAAGTTAGTGTTTGTACTTACCTAATCAAGGGGATTTTAAACAAAATTGGATCTTCATTTTTTTTTCTAAATCTTGGTATCTTTTTTTGTTTACATAAAATATAAAACAAGATTTTCCCTCCTTTTAAAAAAAACATTTTTATTCATTTCCGAGAGAAAGGGAGAGGAAGAGAGAGATAGAAACATCAATGATGAGAGATAATCATCATAGGCTGCCTTCTGCATGCCCCACACTGGGGATCGAGCCTGCAACCTGGGCATGTGCCCCAACTGGGAATCAAACCATGACCTAGTGGTTCATAGGTGGATACTCAATCGCTGACCCATGCCAGCCAGACTGATCCCCCACCCCCTTTTATTGAATTTATTGGGGTGACACTGATTAACAAAATGATACAGGTTTCAGGTACACACTGTGATAATGAGCCAACTGTGTGTTCACCAGACAGTATATTAAATGAATAACCGGGTGGGCCAGGGGTTGAGCCTTTAACTGAGGTATGTGCCCTTGACCAGAATCAAACCCAACCCTTCAGTCCGCTCTAACCACTGAGCAAAAGCAGTTAGGGCAAAGCTTCTTTTATATCTTTCTGTCTAAACCTGTGCTCAGGACTGAGGCAAGCAGATGGCCTTTCTGTGGTGTCTTGTCGATATAGGCCAGCGCTTCAGTGCTTCTCTAAGGGTATGTGAAGAAAAGCTATGAGAAAGTGCTTAGATGGACCTTATCACTGTGTACTTGGGGATCTTGATCTTGTGAAAACAGGCCTACACCCTTCAGTCTGCAGGCCGACGCTCTATCTACTGAGCCAAACCGGTCAGGGCACAATTTTTTATTTTGAAAATATTTAAATTTACAGAAAAGTTGAAAGAGTAATACCATGTATACCTTTTATTAACCTGTTGTCGCTTTCACTGATTCTTTCTGTTTTTATTGAAAAAACTAGGGGCCTGCCCTAACCGTTTGTCTCAGTGGATAGAGTGTCGGTTCGATTCTGGTCAGGGGCATGTACCTTGGTTGCGGGCACATCTCCAGTAGGGGGTGTGCAGGAGGCAGCTGATGGATGTTTCTCTCTCATCGATGTTTCTAATTCTCTATCCTTCTCCCTTCTTCTCTGTAAAAAATCAATAAAATATATTTAAACAAAGAAAAAAAGAAAAAGCTAGAGGCCTGATGCACGAAATCCGTGCAAGGGGCTCGGCCCTCGCAGCCTCAGCCAGCCTCGAAGCCTCGGCTTCGTCTGGAAGGTCATTCAGCTGTTTAGTCTAATTAGCATATTAGCTCTTTATTAAATAGGATTAAAAATAAGTGCAGACATTATGAATTTCTCCAGCCTGAATCCTCTAGGTTAAGAGCACTTTCCTACATAACCACAATTCACATTCAGATTTTCCCAATTGTCCCTAACCTGTCTTTTTTTGCTTAAACAAAACAAAATAGATGAGAATCCAGGCAAGGTTCATGAATTTGTTGTTATGCTTTTCTTTGTCTTTGTAAATTTAGAATAGTCCCTGCTTTTTGGGTATATATGTTTCATGACATCGACCTTTTTGAAGAGGGCAGGACAGTTAATTTGTAGAATGCCCCACAATCTGGATCTGCCCAATTGTTTCCTCACATGCTTTTTGTTTTTAAATTTATTTTTTGGTAAATTTTTCAAAATATACTTCAGGGAATATGCATAAATTATAAGCATGCAGGTTTGTGAAAGTTAACGTTTTGGCCTCTGGGACTCTCAAAATCTGGCTATTTTGCAAACCCTTATCTCTGCACTTGTTTCTCTGTGGCATTGAGAGAATGCCTAGAGCAGAGGCAGCTTCCTCGCACTTCCTTCAGCTCTGGGTGCTAAGGCTGGGCGACTTCCAATGTAGGCAGTTCCATTGTCCTTATCTCAGATCTCCCACCGGGGTTTCAATTAGAGAAGTTATTGTTTAGTTCCCCTTCTAAAAGTGTTGTATTATGTAATTATCCTGGCTTAGGAGATTTGGGTTGTTTTTAAACCATGTGAATGAATTGGCTATTAAAAAAGTCCTTTTAAAGGTCACGGTGATCTAATTCAATTGTTAAAACTGCTTTAATAACTAGGTTGCAATAAGACACAAAACAGGTTTTTTTTTCTTCACAAAATAGCATCTATCTATCTATCTATCTATCTATCATCTATCTATTTATTTTGATTGTAGAGATCCAACATAAGTCTATAATGGCTCACGGTCCTTTATCAAAAAAGAAAAGACCAAATGTTAAAAATATTATAACTTTGTCTTTACTATCTTAATTACCCTTTCCCCTCTTTTCTCGGACTCCAAAGCTCTTTCCTCTTTATCTTGTTCTCAACACATGTGCCAAATGGTGATGACAGATGATGGTGTAAATTGGGGTCTTAACCTGAGGTTAGTGGGTCAATGGACCCTTTAAATTTACATGCATAGTGGGTGTGTATTTACTTATGAGCGTTGTTTTGGAGAGAGGTTTCCATAGATTTTTACCAACTTTTTAGGAGGATCTTTGGGCCCAAAATGGTTAAGAGCACTGGCTTAGTTACTTCTTTCTGGTGCCTTTGATATTTTCTCTGACCCATGACACACTATTTTATTTTTTATTTTTAGTAACCTTTTTGTGTATTTGTTTTAGCTTATAAAATTAGAAGGAATAAAATAAAATCCATTTATATTATTAGTCATTACCCAGAAATAACCATTGTATATATGATACATACTTATCGATCAACCTATTAATCTATCAGTCATCTCTCTGTCCCCCTACACACACGTTCATGCACAGATTTAAAAAAAAGAATAATTCTATATGAATTCTTTCCACCTTGCTAAGTGTAGATCAATAACATTTTTGTTTAATTGCTGCAGAGTAGTCTGCAGTATGAATATACTGTAATTTATTTAGCCCCTTATTGATGGACACAGATATTTGTATTTTAACAGGAATCAAACCCTAGGCAACAAGAATAGAAGAAAAGACAGGAACTTGGGGCTTTTGCTGGTCACAAGCGCCCTCTTCCTTTGTCTTACCCTTCCAAGCTCCACATCAAAGGTTAGGCTCTGGACTTTGGGTCAGAGAACATGTTTGCTTTTTCCAAAAGAAAAGAAAAGAGAAATGTATTCTTACACACTTCCCTCTAAACTCCAAGATAGTGACAGGAATTGGCAAGTCATTTCAAATCAATAAAGAGTATAATAGTTTTGGATGATTGATTGATTTCCAAGCAGCTTTAAGATATCACTTTTCAATTTTTAGTGTTCAGATGAGCCTAATTTTATATAGTTTACCTAAAGAAAGCACTCATAAAAATTATTGTGGAAGAAAATTGAATACTTTAATTGTTAAAACCCTTTGCATCATATAACCCGGGAGAGACTTTAATCATATAAATATGTATGATTTCATTCCATTCTGTGTGTCTCTATTTATCTGTGATATATTGCTGAAAGCGCTGTTGCTGATTGTCTTTTCTTTCTTTTCTCGCTTATCTTTTTACCAAATGACACTACCAGATTAGAGGCTGCACCAGTCAGCACCCTCGGGTCCAGGGCTAGTGACTGTTCCCATCTGGCTCCCTGTGATTAATGGCGTTTATGGCATAGCATGAATAACATTTCGCTGTTCAATCAGCTGAGACTCTGGCCATTAAAAAAATTTACTCCACAAAAATCAATAACCCATGGTTTTTGGAAAGGGGCAGTTTTCTTTAACAGTTATTCTCTAAGCCTGCTTGTAAAGATAAACAATCAAATTACCATACCCATTGAAAATAGTCCAGGCAACAAGAAGAAATATAAGCTCACAGATAAAGGATGACCTTAAGTAAGGACAGGTAGGAAGCCTTTTTAAGGAAGACAGAAGGCGACCAAAGAAACCCAATACTTTGCTGAAAGTCTTTAAGAATGTCACCCACTTTCACAGATCCAGCCAACAACACAACCTCAGACAGTTCAAGATGAGTTTCCAGAAAAGCATGGAAAATAAATTAGCTTGAAGATAGCATTCTGTGACCGACTTAATGCCACTCACAACTCTCTGTGGACTTTAGCTACAATACAGAAAATCAATTTTATTTATTTATTTGCTTCAAGTGTGCTGATTACAGTATTGCCACTTAGGAAAAACACACAAAATCTAAATAAGTAAATTTGCCAAGGTGATGAAATTTCAGGCAAAATAAAATGGAAGATGGCTTTTTCAAGAGAGAATATAGGTAAAGATAAATCTTAGATGCTTTATTTTGCGGGAAATGTGGTGTACTTTCAAAATGATGGTGTTGACCACGTGTAGCAACATGTCTGAATAGGGTCAATGATCCTGATTCTCTTGTAGTTTATTTCACATGCCTTAGGTGAGCGCTTTGGGATGTTGCTCACACAGCCTGTCTTTTGCTGTGGAGGTTGTCACTGCTTTTGTGAGCAGCTCAAAGTTTTGGCTCAAACTGGATTATGCCTCACAGATTTATGCCCATAACTTTCGTCTCAGGCATCTGTGGCTGCAAGTAGCATTTTAGGAATTCGAATTATACCAGTTTGGCATCTTCACCATGAGCTTCAGCAAAGTGAAATTCTGAATGGGTATGTGAAGATTTCCCATTACATTTTACTTTATTTATCAAGTTCACAGCCCAGATGGTCAGCATCCTTGTTTTGATTGTAAGCTCTCTAAATAATCGCCGACGTAGCCCAATAAAGAAGGAAGGAATGGCATCGTGGGCCTCTTCTCTGCACAGAAGATAGAACCCCTTTTATGCACGGGATGGCCTTGCAGATTGCTCCTGCTCCATGAAGAGATGGCTAACCTTCGGCAAAGTGCTCTGGTAAAAGCATCATCTTTCCCGGTCCACCGTGTAATGACCGGGAGCGGAGAAGAGCTCTGTTTCCTGTCACCGCACTACATCATTCTCATTTACATGATTGGCAGCTATTCCTTTGCTAGAAGTTTAAATGATCCCAAGAACTCTAAACCGAGTTCAGATGTTTGTTTATTGGAGTGGCCGCAGGCTTCTGTAAACAGTCTTTTTTTTTGTGTTCTCCCAGTCTTAAGAAAAGGCTCTTCTCAGAATCGGCCCTTCCCCCCCTCCCTGCTCTTTTCTGCTACCCTGCTTCGCTTCAATGAAGGAAATCCAATAAAGGGCACAGGGGCTCCAAACTGGCCGGAAAGGAGACTCCAGTGGTGGGGCGACCTGAGACGGAAAGGCATCGGGACGCCACATCCTGCATTTGTGCTTTGTTTTTGCAACTTCGAGTTAGTTGCCTTAATGAATTAACCAGCAGTCTAGTCATGGAAAATGTTTCTCCCGTCCTGGTGGGGGAGCCAGATACTATAGATTTGCAACAGGAAGGCTGTTGATACGGGCTTCATTGTTGGGCCAGTCATTGGTGAGCTGGTGGCCAGACCGCAGGCCACACACTTCTGTGCAAATCTTCCGTGTACTGGGGCTGCCCGGGTATTGTTTGTGCTGTCGGAGCTGTGGCCAGGAAAACATGGTGAGCCTGGGCTTTCACGTCTTGTCTGTGTGTCCCCTCGGCGCTGAGGGGGGCGCAGGATGCCGGACTCAGCTTGGGGGCAGGGAGGGGGCTGTTGGAATCCAGGAGCGTGTGTGAGTGCTTTGTGGTTAATGCTTTTTTTCTGTGTCATCCTCCCCAGAGTTCCGGGAACGCGTCCTACCGCTGCTCTATGTCTTCCTCTGCGGATTTTTCCGATGAGGATGATTTCAGCCAGAAATCTGGCTCTGCATCTCCAGCTCCCGGAGACACCTTACCCTGGAATTTGCCTAAACATGAGAGATCGAAAAGGAAGATTCACGGGGGCTCGGTGCTGGACCCCGCCGAGCGGGCCGTGCTTAGGATAGCAGGTAAGGGCACGGGGAAGGGATGGAGC
>NW_006285797.1:2763502-2767290 GCF_000327345.1 Myotis davidii
GCGCCGGGGGTGGGGGTGGGTGGTGAGGGTGGGAGGGTGCCCAGTGCATCAGCTCCCAGATACGGAGCACAGATTGGTGCTCAAGGTGGGGGAGGGAGATGACCATATTTACTTTATGCCCCGATTTATCGATGGAGCGATTTGCCCTGCCTGCTGGTGACTAAGCTGTTTGGCCCAGTCTTCTGGCTGGATGAATCGATACCTTTGAAACGCAAGGAGCTATTTACACACATCTGCATTAAACTTTCCTATTTACATGCAGTAGCCACCGTGACAACCTCAAAGTACAGTATGAACTCCAGTAATAACTAGTGTGTTTGCTGGAAGCTGTGAGAGCCTTCATTTTCGTCTTTGCCCAGGAGCACTGAGCTACGCAGATTTAACCAGGGTAGAGAGTCCTGGTGTTTGGTACCCAGGATGCAGAGGGTATTCCAGCAACTCAGATGCCATTTCTTTCTTTCTTTTTTTAGTGTAGCATCTCCGCGAGCATCGTGTAGGAGCTTCGGAGGGTTTAGCCGTCATGCATTCCTGATTAATTAATATATGGGAGGTGCCAATGTTTCTGTTCTGTTAACCGGTGTTCCCTTGCACTGGCCGTAAAAGTCCAACCAGAAGTGATGGCTCATTTTACCTAGCTGAAAGCTGAGAACAGCTTGGAAATCAATCGCCCACCTGCAGGGCCGGTATGGTTTGTGTGTATGTGTTTTGTGCAGGAAAGTTGCTTCCTGGGGTGGTTGTCTCTCCCTTCCTTCAATATTTTTTTTTCTCAGAAATGGTTATGGGGTAGGATGGAGTATGTTCTTGGGGTTCTCTTGCAAAGGCCAAAGGCCTCATGTTTCTCCAAATTGGCTTCGGCACCCAGGTCAGCCCCCCTTTCCTCCCCATCCCCTACTCTCGGCTCTGGGCCCCCTCCCACCCAGCTTGCTTTGCTTCCTTCTATAATGCAAAGTTGGTACTTAATCTTCCTCTGAGGGGGCTGTAGGGGACTAGGCAGGATCCCAGCCACCCTGGCAACTGAGAGTCTCCCTAGAGTCCCCCCAGTGGGATTTTCTGATTACAGGGAAAAACAAACAGCGCCCAGCCAGCCATTCTCTGTTCTGGGTTTCTGGGGCAACAGCCTGAGCTTCTTCTGGCTTCCCTTGTGAGATGCTGGCCGGTCTCACCCAGACTTTTGGAGTAGAGCAAGGGGAGGAGGAGGCAGGATGGAGGACAGAGAGACTGTTTGAGAGCCAGGGGAGAGTGAGCAGGGGTGGCTTGGGGAGCTGGGGCAGACCTGGCTCTCAGTGCCCGTCTGGCGTACCCAAAAGTGTTTAGTCACTGAGGCCTGACTTCTTGCCCTGTTGAGACACCCCCGGCCTGCCCTCCTGCAGGACTGAGGCACCAGGAGGGACAGTGCTGGTGACAGATGTTTGGCTCAGCAGAAAGGGAAGACGGGAAAGGAGGATGGGGAGCGAAGTTGTTGGGGCTTTGTGCAAAGCCTGGGTGTTGGAATGGAAGGCCTGTATTCCGTACATTTTTGTGGAAGGTAGAAGGTGGCTTCTGGCTTGAGTTGTGATTGTGGTGGCAGAGGTGGATATTTTGATTTAGGTAGCGAAGGAGGGGATTTGAGAGAATAATCGTGCAGGTATGTGTCTGGAGAATGAGAGTATGTAAGAAAGCTAATCGAAGCTGGTGGGAGTAACTTGAAGTGTATGCGCGCAAAGTGCGGAAGGACTTGGGATGCCATGGACAAGCAGACGCTGATGCTAGTAGACTGTAGACTCCATGAGGGCAGGGGCCATGTCTTATTTTTTTTTTTGTAAAACGTTCATTGAGTGATTTGTGGGGTAGCTACGAAGTTAGTGGTAGTTGCTGCACTCAAGACCTCCAAGTGACATACTTTTAAGATTATATTAATTGGCAACAGAATGCAACCAAATTAAACAGCAAACAGAACAAACAGCCCTAATATGGAAGTGTACTACTTTGTTTAAAATAAATATTGGTAACATGTTGTTTGCTACACAAGTCATAATCAATAATCATACATGGAACATAGACTTGGGGGCCAGTTCATAAATATCTGTGGCTCAAATATGAAATTCAGATGTATTATGTGTGAAATTTGCTACTGATCACCCAGTGTGAGGATCAGGGAACAGGCCTTCTGAGGGAATTTGGTACTGAGGATAGTCTGAAAACATACTGTTAATATTTCTACTTCTGGGGGTTGTGGGGGGGGGCGGGAAGAGATTAACCAATGAGCTTAATAGTGTATATGCATAGCCAATAGTGCAGGGAAGGCCTGGGGAGGGGAAGGAAGTGGGGTGGGAGGGGTGAGTGGGGGGGGGATATCTGTAATACTTTCAACAGTAAAGATCCCAGGTACATGCCCTTGACCGGAATCGAACCTGGGACCTTTCAGTCCGCAAGCCGACGCTCTATCCACTGAGCCAAACCGGTTTCGGCTTGATTTCTGATTTTATTAGACATTTTCATACTCTGCCTAAAGCTCACCTTATTTGGAAATTCATCCCTAGTAAGAGATGGGGTGAGGTTCTGACATGTATGAGGTTGTCCATAGTGTTCATTGCTTAGTAATAAAGGATTTAAAAGTTCAATATTTTTTGTTTTTTAAGGGCATAACAATAGAAGTGAATATGAAAATGTCTAGAGCCAAAAAACCCCCCAAAACCCCAGATGATCTGTGGAATGCCTTAATTCACTCACATTTTATAAATATTTATGGAGCCTCTGGAATAAAATGAAGAAAAGCACACAGTTCCGCCTTTAAAGAAGTCCTAGTCTCATATGATAAATGGATGTGCTGGTAGTTATAGCTGGTGTGAGAGATGCAGTGTAATGGCTGGAAGGACCTAATAGTAAAAAAACCCAGAGGAGAGTCTAATTAACTTGGATAGAGAAGGGCAGGTATGGGGGGTCCTGAAAGGTTTCTGAGGGGGAAGTGCCACTTGAGGTGAGATTTAAAGAGCCTGATGGAATTAGGGGGAAAGGGAAAGCCATTTCAGAGGGAGGGCTGGGAACTACAGGAACAAAGATAGGGGGGATGTGTCGCTAAAGCATGGGGTTTGGGATAGCAGGAACTATGAAGGTGCTCGCGTGCAATACTGAGGAGATTGGACTATTTATACTTAAGTGGCGGGGAACAGCTGAAAGATTTTTAACCCGTGCAGTGACATCATCAGGTTTGCATTTCAGAGAGTCTTCTTGGTGATGGTGTCATATGTCGGACACTTTATGTTTTTAAAAGTGCTTTTGCATTTATTATAGTTTCTTCATTTTAAAGTCGTCGAGTATAACATATGCCTCTCCTATCTCTTAGAGGTGTCAATGTGAGAGTAAGATAGAAGAATGTACGGAAATGCCCATTGTATAATGCCTTTTACATAAAAACACTACGGATCTGCTGTTCTTAGCTACAGGATATCTTAAATTGAATTTTTCAGTCTCCCAGTGCCTATGAGGGTACATGGTTTATCACTGACAATGCTATATTAAAATACAGATTTTTTTTTTGATCTCATGTGAATTCACTGAAATTGGAGGGTGGTAAGCAGAGTCAGGTAAACGCATCCAGCCAGGAAGTGGTAGAGCTAGGATCTGAATTCAGGCAGGCTTGACTCCAGAGGCCCTGCTTCCCTGAGGAATACACTATTATTATCAGCAGTTTGTCCCAAAATTGCCAATTCCAAGAACGCACGGGGCGAAGGCTGTTTTTGCAGACAACCCTCCATGCTGCTTCTGTTCATTTTGACTGGCTCCTTAAATGGACATTTCACTTCATTTAA
>NW_006285797.1:2767820-2768968 GCF_000327345.1 Myotis davidii
AACCAATGTTCACATAAACGCCTATCAAGTTGCAAGAAAACTCTAGTGATCCTGAAGGCTCAGTGGGACATGGGATCAGACTCAGATTATAAGCTAGTGATCAGAACAGAAAAGAGATGTGGTCTTGCTTTGTTTGGAATAGGCCAATTGCTGAGAAGTAAAAATGCCCAATTCAAACTTGTGTTTTTTTTTTCAAGAGTACTTACCTCCTTCTGAGAGGTAATAGAAGGGGAATGGTCCAGATTCACAACACTGAAAAAGGAAAGAAAAAAATAATTCACCAAGGACAAAGGGTTAGTATATATGAAAGGAAGACACAAGGAGGGAAGTGTGGGCTAGAGGTGAAGTTGTCCTAAGTCAGATGGTGAAGCCTGGCTGTGTGGCTCAGTGGTTGAGCATCCATCTATGAACCAGGAGGTCACAGTTTGATTCCAGTCAGGGCACATGCCCAGGTTGCAGGCTCCACCCCTAGTAGGAGGCTTGCAGGAGGTAGCGGATCAATGATTATCTCATCATTGGTGTTTTTCTCTCTCTCTCTCCCTCTCCCTTCAAATACCTCAGGTGGTGAACAATGAGCTACTTTACCCAGTGATAACAATAAGCTAACACTTATAAAGCTATTTAATATGGCAGCTTTAGGAGGTAGGCACTGTTATCCCCATTTTTCTGATGAAAAGAGACTCAGAGAGGGTAACTCGTCTGTGTCAGAGTTACCAAGGAGCCAGGATTCCATCCAGAGCAGCCTGACTGCATCGATACTCTGAAATATATCCATTTACACGCCTGGGTACCAACTGGTTCCTCCAGCGGACCCTTTAAACTCACCCACTTCAGCGTCTGATATGCCAAAGTTAAATGAATTTTACCCATTTTTATTCAAGTCCAGTACTCACCAGTACTGTGGGGAACGACTACGGGTAGAGAGGAGGAGGGAGGGAGGTGGCAAAGTAAGCTGGGGGCGTTGTAACCGGCGGGGGCTGTGGCCGTCGCGGAGCCCAGCGGCAAATTCGCCTGCTGGCTCTGGGGGGCGGAAGGGAGGGACCGCGGGCTGGTGCTCCGGCCGCTGGGGGGCCGATCGCGCAGGCGCACACACGCGGCTGTCAGGCCCTGATGCGCGGGGCCACCTGCAGAGGCCGCCTGCTCTGCCC
>NW_006285797.1:2770129-2776258 GCF_000327345.1 Myotis davidii
TCTCCCCAGCCGCGTACCTGTACGTGGAGGAGCAGGAGTACCTCCAGGCCTACGAGGATGTGCTGGAGAGGTACAAAGGTACGTGACTCCCCTGCCCGGGCTGCAGGGTTGGACGCGAACCAGCGGGGTAACCGTTACCTTTGCTTTACCGGAGCCACCGCTGTTTGGGCACAAGTAAACAGGTGTCTGGACCGGATCTGGGGAATGAACCCTTTGGTCCTTTTGGATGAGATTCGGTGCCCCCAATGCTGGGAGGGTGGTGGTGTGGGCGATGGGTCCGGAGACGCCCTTGGGGGGTGGGGTGGGAGGTGGAGTGTGCCCAGGCATCAATATGTTAAAACAACAAAGATTCCAAGAAGCATATTGCGTGTTTTTTTTTGTGTTTTTTTTTTCCTCCCTTGTAAAGGCTCTTAGCACCACGCATAATCATAATTCTCCCTGGGAGGGTGGATCCCGATTAATTCTCCGTGGGATTACTAAGGCATTGCTGCCCTCGCTTGGCACAGTTGGTTAGCCTATGGAAAGGTTCATGGATTCTTAAATGGACTATTTCACCGCCCAGAGCATCACCAAGTCGTTTTTCTTCAAAATGACCTTATTTGACAAAAGTTTATGGATTGAGACGCTATATCTATCCATATGTATCGTAAACATTATTTGACAGTGTGATGCTCTAAGACTTTAGTCAGTGAGACTTGTACATTTAAATGTAAAGGAGTATATTTTAAGATGTTATTCTGTCTTATCCTTTGTGTTTGGGAAATTCTGTGTCAAACTGGTAAATATTGATATTTTGAGTATTAAGTTTACGTTGACTTTTTGGTGAAATATAGCATTAGACAAAGTGCACCTTGGCATCTTAAAGGGCCTTTTTTCCTCAGGAAGTTATTTTTCAGTGTGTACAGAGGATCTCTTACTGTGGCTCCTAAAACACTCTACACCCAAAGGTGGATCATAGAGTCTTAATGTGTTCATAGTGAATAGTAGCCTGTTTCATAGATTGGGTTCAAATGGTTTTGCATTTTGAATCTTTGTTTTGGTTTAAGACACCCAGTTTCTATAAATTGAATGGGGGTTTTATGGTTAAGATGCACATATTAATAGTTCCCTATTAGTTGGCAGTAGAAATATAAAATCCTGAATTTAATATTTGAATTCTAGATCTCCAAGAAGCTCAAAACTTACCCACAAATGTGTTTTTTCTCTTTCTAGAGCATGTTTTATTACTGACATGCTTTTAATCCATGTAGAATTTTGTAAACAATCAGAACTCCTCTGTGCCAAGACCCTTCTGTGTATGATGCTGCCACTGAGCAAGTGCAGCGATAGTTCAGGCTAAAGCACATTTGTAGAATTTGTGTACGTACATATGTGCACATGTAATATGCTCATGGCTATATCTAGCTCCATGTAAAAAATAAAATTCTTAACTGGTTGTCTCGAGAACTTGACAAATGAGAAATATCAATATAGACTAGTATATTTATTGAAGACATACACCTGTGCTCTTTAAAGTCAGAAAAACAAAGTCTGAAAGCCCTAAAGGATATACATTTTTTACTTTTGAAAGGAATTATAGTTGGATGAATTTTTTTTTTGCCCCTTCAAGTTTTACATCAGTGACACATGGGTGATTTCAGGTAACTTTGAAAACTAATGTAACTCAAGTGCTGATATGACTTGTCCAGAGGAAGCAGACATTGTTTAAAAGCTTTTCTTCATTTGTTTTTAGAAGTAAAAGGAAATTAAAGATGTATAGGCCATTACAGTTCTCACATCACTACATTTTAATTTTACCCTAATAATCAGTATTGCACATAATCAGGTACTTTCCCAAACATATACTGCAAAATTTTGCTGAAAGAAGTGACGGTTCTTACCTTTATTTTCTTTGTGGCTTTAAAATCAGTTTGTACTCGGCTTTACAGATGTTCTATATTTCATTTAGTGTTGGAAAGAAAAGTAAGTGTATTACATGAAAAACCAGAGACCTGGAAAACTCATTGTTTCCTGATGTTTTGAAGGCAGTTATGATTTCCCATCAGTATCCAATACGATGACTTCACTACAGTGCTTATTATTCTGATGACTTGCTACGGGGGCTGATCTAATCAGAAAAGAATGGTAGGCTTTGGATAGGGAGTGTCAGTTCACTAAACTTTCAAAGTACAGTTGCTCATTTGCTGAAATCATGCATTGTTCAAAGCATTTTACATTCCCACTTGAACGTAAGAGGGGTTATTTTGATTTTTATTTCTGGCAAAGTTTCTTGGTTACAGAATGAGTTTGCATTGAGCTAGAATATTATCAGGTTGCCATGTTATCATATGCCCAGCTGTTGAATAGTGCTAAGTGGTAGAGTCAGCTGGAACCAATTCAAAATCTGTCTGTTGTCAGAAACGTAGAATTATGATAATCTATAATGTTAGCATTTAGGAGTATTAGATTCAGAAGTTGAGGGTTTTGTTAGACTCAGTCCTCAGACGGCCTTGGAAGGACTTCAGACCCAGCTCTCTGTAGAAAAACAAGAATAGGGGCGAGTGAGGCCTAAGTATTTATGGTGTGGCCTATTCTGGTATCTTGCTTTGGTCCTTGACTTCTGAGTGAAAATAGGCAACTGTTTGCTGAATTAGAATAACACCGAAGGAGCTATTTGCTACAGAAGGGCGTAGTGTTCTGATTCATGTTCTAATCCTTTAACTTATAAAATAAATTCACAACTAGAATGTTCAGGGATCTGATTTTAAAAATCACATTACTGATACCACAGTCAGGGTGAATAAAAGCATTTATCGATGAATAAAACCTTTTTAATTATTGTTTATGCTAGAAATGTCCATATTAGTAGCTTTCTTTCATACCTGTAGTAAATTACCCTGTCTATTTGTCATAAAAACATTTTTTTGGTAAATTAGCATGAAAGATGCAGTGTTTTTCTTGTCAGTGCAAGGGAACTAACCTTTATACTGCAATTATTATGAACTCATGTATTGTTATTAAAATTAATTAGCTGTCACTTTAATCTATGAAATTCTGCGCTTTGAGTCTGCTATTAGAAGATTTTATATTCTCAACACATTGTTACTTTTTAAAATATGATGATACATGTGAAAATGAGATCATTAATGTGAACCCAATAAATTTTATTCTATATATTTTAGACTTAATTTAAAAAGCTAAAATACTTTGGTCCAGAACAGTGGATATGGTCCCCTTGACCTGGAAACTAGTTGTCCTTAGACAGCTGTAAGAAGTGTTTCCTTATTATCCTCTATGAAAGCCGAATGGCAGATCTGTTACTTGTCTATACTATCACTAAAAAACCCTCTTCGATTATTTAGAAAAAAGTCAAAATTTTCTGTTTTTCACAACAACTTTTGAGGAATTTCTTTAGTGCCTTCTGTCAATAGGGCAATCTAATTCTGCTTATATGCATGGTGTCAACAGGAATTGAGACCCACTCAAATGTAGTTTTCATTTTCAGTTCAGTTTTATGGCCTACAGAAATACGTGATTGACAGAAATCCTGTCTTTTTACACTGTAAACCAACTCTGGTGCCAGTTGAATTGAAAGTTGGAGTACGGTAATCCTCCCCTATCTACTGGGGGTACATTCCAAGAACCCCAATGGATGCCCCCAAATAGGGTGGTATGGAACTCTCTATATTATGTTTTTTCTTTTACATACATAGACTTTATGGCTTCTCTTTGGCATGTCTGAATTGCATCCTTACTCTTGTGCTTTGGGCTACAGTTGATCTGATAACCAAGGTGGCTACTGGGTGACTAACAGGCGGGCCGTGTATACAGAGAGGAAAAACGAGGATTCACATCCTGTGCAGGAGAGGTTTCATTACACTCCTTAGAATGGCAAAAACTTGTGAATTGTTTATTTCTGGAATTTTCCCTATCATATTTTTGGATCATGCTTGACCTCAGGGAACTGAAATAATGGAAAGTAAAACCATGGATAATGGGGGACTAATATATATAGGTCTCCAGGAATAACCCCCCCCCCCGCTCCCCCCATCAGATATACAGTTTAGGTCAGAGGTTTTCCAGGATTCAGCAAAAACTTGATTTCTAATTTCATCTGCTCATGGCTTGGTGGTCAGTTGTGTAATAAGTGAACTTTAACTGTGTTGCATCATGACAGTGTTATAGTGTAGCTACTTGAAGCAGTATTAGTCTGGGCTTTTTCTTTTCTTTAAAATGCGCAGTAGGCTTCTTTTGGTAATAAATGTTACTGAAGATTTTGTTGGGCTGTGACGGAAAACAGATGATGATGCTTAACCAAATAGATGTTTGCTTTTTCTCAGGTACTGAGAGGCCCAAGGTGGACGGGCCAATGGGGTTCCTCTATTTGCCAAGAGGACCCAGACTCCTGCCTTTCTGCTTAGTCACTTTTGTGCTTCATGTGGTGGCTCTGTGGTCACAAGAAGGCTGCTTCCCTTCCAGCCCTTTTGTCTTAATTCCAGATGCCAGGACAAAGGACAACAGTTGGTCCAGCCTCTTTTTAAAGAGCTTTTTTAGAAGCCCCTTTAGCAACTTTCACTTGTATCTCATTGGCCCAGCTGTTGCAGGGGCCACTGCTCTCTGCAAGGCAGACTGGAAAATAGAGAGTTTTAGGTTGGCCCCACTTAGAGCCCTGAACACAATTGAAGTTCTGTTTGAAAGAATCAGAAAAGAATGGATATTGGGTCTGGCACGCAGAGGGTACAGTGTCTATCCTGAAATTGGAAACTTACAGTTCGGACACATTAACATCCATAACACAACGTATTTGACTTCCCTGAAGTTGGAGAGACCGTCTGAGAGCTCCATTGAAGTCTCTGAGGAGTTTCAGAATGACACAACTGAATGTTTTCTAATGTTACTACAACACGGATTTGAAAAGTAATTTCTACCAAATAGTCAGGATGTAAATGGGCCAAAGAACTTGTTCATTGCTTCACATTATAAGAAACATATATCCAGTTCCAGAGTGTGACCAGTTATTAGGTATTGTTAGTGAATTTAACTCTGAACCCCAAATACTATCCTGATGCTCCTTTAGTTTCTTTTGTTTTGACTTAGCCTTACACAGTTATCTCAACATTTATTTAGTCAGTGCCTTTTAAAAAAGCTTTATGCTACTTAAAACTTTTTTTTGAGCAATTTGGAGAAGCTTTCCTATCAATGATGACTTTAGGTAATAAATAACATGTAAGGAGAAGTGGTGAGAACACTGTTCTTGTCTAACTGTTGTTTTGTAGTCAGGCAAAGAAATGCTTGTGTTCCTGCCTTTGGGTCATGTGTACTCAGGAGTCTGGCTCTGCGGGGAGCTGGAGAATTTGACCAAATCATCTCCATGAAATTGCAGATTGTAAAAACCTCTGAAGCTGTAAAGGTAACAAAAGATAAAATATATGGGCAATCATATATTCCTTTCTGTTTTCATTCCACAGCTGAGTATGAAAATGTATAAATGCAGTAAGATGACCTGACCCTATAAGCCTATTGAATGAGTTGAGTGAGAAGATCTGTAGTTGAGAATCTTTAGTATTTCATATCAATTAAAAAGAAACTAGTGTCTTGGTTACATGCAACTCCTCACTATAATGGCTGTTGAAGAAAGATTTCTGGGTCCATTTCTCAGCTCTTAATTCAGGGATCACATTCTACCAACTTCCACAGAGAAATTCCAGGTGTTTATTTATTTATATTTGGCCTACCCCTTTAATGCAAATTTTTCTGTGCTATTATTTCCCACCCTAGTTTCATCTCTCTCAGAAGAGGAAGCAAATAATTCTGCCTGGGTTGGGTGTTGGGGAAAGCTTTGCACTTAGGGTCAAATGAGATTTTACCCTGTAGGGAAGTTGAAGGTACCATTGAGGAAAACACCAAGAGGAGAGACTGGCATGACTTCTTCATTTCATGAGCATAATAACCACAGAATCTATTTGTATGCTTGGCTAAAGTGCATGGTAGGTTTTAGGAATGGGAATGGATAGAGGTTTTTAGAAGATACAAATGGGTGAATATGGAGGGTTAGGGTGGATCAGATTGGAAAGGGCCTGAATGCCACACCCAAGACCAAGTTTGGGGTTTATTCTGTAGGTAAGGAGGGGAACCTTGATGATCTTCAGC
>NW_006285797.1:2776283-2779921 GCF_000327345.1 Myotis davidii
AGATAGGTTTTAGAGAGATGACTCTAGTGGCAGTGTGGAGGATTGAACAGAAGGGAAGATGCAGGAAGCAGGGAGACAGGTCTGTAAAATTCTGGGGCTTGGGATGGAAGGCTGGATTCAAAAGAAATTTCAGAAATTGACAGCACAGTTGACTGGTTGGTTCTATAATATGTGGACAGGAGGGATGCAGCAACCTCTGTGTTGAAGTTAAATTTGAAGAAGCTTGGAGAAATTTCTTTTTAATTTGTAAAATAAAATTCATTAGAAAGAATGTTTTTGAAACATTTTTAATAGTAGTCATTATTAAACCTTCTTTGGTAGCGAAATCAAGTGAATGCTGTTCTCCTTGACCTTGGGAATACAGTAAATAGTGTGACCTAAAAAAATGGAATGCTCTATTGAATGTGAGACTCCATAAGTAATACCTTACCAGTCTTTTAAAAAAATTATTTATTGACTTTTTAGAGAGAGAGGGGGAAGAGGAAAAGAAAGAGAAACATTAGTTTGTTGTTCCACTTACTTATGCATTCATTGGTTGATTCTTATATGTGTCCTGACTGGGGCTCGAACCCACAATTTGGGAATCATTGGGATGATGCTGTAATCAACTGAGTTACCTGGCCAGGGCCTATTTTATCAGTCTTCTTGCTGGGGGATCTTCTGAGGATGATTTGTAGTGTGTTACAGCAGTGAGTCTGTTTTCTATAATCAAATAAAATCATTCAAATCCTTTTTAGAAGTAACTATAAATCATAAAAAAACACTCTGATAATATATTTCAATAATTTTTTATTTGGTTTTATTTGAGAAGTCTCTTAATTGTTTTTTGTCACATAAACTTTAGCAGATTTGTAGTTAGTTTGGTTTGGTATATTAGAAGTTCAATGGTTATATGATCATGTAATATAAATTCTAATCAGTCCTTCAATTTATCTGTTAAGCCCTTAATTTTTAGCTTAAAATAGTAAAAAATTATAGCTACCATTTATATGCCTACCTGCTTATATACCAGGCATAGTGCTGAGTATTACAAATTAATGATAAATATAATTATATATATAATATCTAATTCTTACACCTCTTTATCTTGGCTACAATTATGGCCATTGAACAATATATGAAAATTGAGGCTTGGAGAAATTAATCTTCCAGAAATTGTATAGCTATAAATGGTAACAATGGAAGTTGAACATCAAGTGTATATTTGACATAAACAATATATTTTGAGTTCATTGCATTGGCTGGGAATGTTGCAGAATAGTTTTGATGAGAATTTTTTTACTAGAATGATAATTTTGATTACTAGAACTTTCTGAGATGTGTTAAATGGATGCATAAAATCAAAATTAATAGTTTAAACATTCATAGAGATTTATATCAGTTCAGATATTCAGATATTGGGTGCTTGAACTGTTGTATCTTAGTTGGATTATAAATTCTAATAAGCTATCCATGAAAGGAAAGTAACATTTTAACATGAGCATTTCCAGTGTGTATAGAGGTTGAGGAGATCTTGAAAAGGATTAAGTTTCGTAAATGTCACCAGTGAATGTGGATGCTGTGATACATGCCTGAAATGTTTCCTGGAAAGAATCGGCAAAGGGAGTTGACAAAGTCCCAATTTTTCTCTGTTGGGTGGAAATATTTCCCAGTGAATCCTGGTATTAAAGACATTATACAATGATACTATTGTTTCAGTGAATTAAAAAATGCCTCTAATTCAGTGTTACAATTCTCCATGCCGGCCTTGCCAGTGTGAGAATTTGTATTCTTGATACTTGGTGGCTTATTTTATCCTACGTTTATTAAGCCAGTGGGATTAAGCCATTATTAGATGTTGCAGGTGTGTCTCACTGTCTACCTCACCGAGTTAATAAAGGTAGGATAAAATAGTGCATATGAAGTATATTGAGAAATAGAGATTATATAGACAATCAATGAATGAGGTAGACCTAAGAATTCAAGTCCTCTGGCTCCTCCTAGGCCAGAAACCTTTTTTAAAATATATATATTACTGCTTTTTAGAGCAATTATAGGTTTACAGAAAAATTAGGCAGAAAGTACAGAGTTCCTATATATTCCCTACCCCTCTACATTTCCCCCTTTTGATGTCTTATAGCTGAGTAGTGTGTTTGTTATAATTGATAAACAAAATATTAATAGATTACTATTAACTAAGATCCATAGTTTGCATCAGGGCTCACTTGTGCAGTTCAAGATTTGGTAAATGCATATCATGTGTCTATTATCACAGTCGTTTCACTGTCCCCCAAGTTCTCTGTGTTCCACCTATTCATCCCCACCCACATCTCTGGCAATCAAGGATCTTTTCGTTGTCTCCATAGTTTTGCCTTTCCCAGATTGTCATAGTGGGAATCATACAGTATGTAGCCTTTTCAGATTGCCCTTTTCACTTAGTAATAAGCGTTTAAGGTTTGTCCATGCTTTTTCATGGCTTGATAGTTCATTTCTTCTTGTTGCTGAATAACATTTGTCTTGATGTACCACAGTTTCTTTATGCGCTCATTCACCTATTGAAGGACATCTTGATGCTTTCGATTTTTGTCAACCATGGATAAAGCTGTTATACACATTGTGTGCAGGTTTTTGTGTGTGGACATAAGTTTCCAACTCATATGGGTAAATATGTAGGAGTAGGACTGCTGGGTCATATGGAGAGTTGTGATTATCTTGTAATAAACTGCTGAACTGTCTTCCAAAATGTACCATTTTTAATTTCCACTAGCAATGAATAAGAGTTTCTGTCCCTCCCTCCTCTCCCCCCACATCCTCACCAATATTTGGGTTTGTCCATGTTTTGGATTTTAACCATTCTGATAGGTGTGTAGTAGTACTGGATTATTTTGCAAATTTCTAATCTATTCTAATAAAAGGGTAATATGTTAGACTGGGAGACCTTCTGACGTCATTTCAGACAAAGCCATGGTGGTGGTAGGGCTGAGGCAGAGGCGGTTAGGGCGATCAGGCCGGCAGGAGGTGGCAGTTGGGGGAGGTCAGGCTGGCAGGCAGAGTGGTTAGGGGTGATTAGGCAGGCAGGCAGGTGAGCAGTTAGGAGCCAGCGGTCCCGGATTGTGAGAGGGATGTCCGACAGTCGGACATCCCCCAAGGGGTCCCAGATTGGAGAGAGTGCATGCTGGGCTAAGTGACAATCCCTGCCCGTACACAAATTTTGTGCACCGGGCCACTAGTAATATATAATGTGGAATGTCTTTTCATATGCTTATTTGCCCAATCTGTATATCTCCTTTAGATGTCCAGACCTTTTTCCCACTTTAAAAAAAAAATTTTTTTTTTGTTGATTTTAGAGAGAGAGGAAGGGAGAGGGAGAATTGGGAGAGAGAGAAACATCGATGTGTGAGAGAGAAACATCAATCTCTCCCTCCTGCACGCCCCCTAATGGGGGTTGAGCCAGCAACCTGGGCATGTGCCCTGACCTGGAATCGAACCAGTGACCTTTGCATGCATGGGGCAATGCTCAAGCCACTGAGCCACACGGGGTATGCTATTATAGCTACTTTTGAAGTCATCAAGGCAGCACTTTGCCTCTGGCTATCTCAGCCCAGCTGACTGAATTACACACTTACTCTAGTTTGTGCTCTTGTCAAAGGCAAAACAAA
>NW_006285797.1:2780248-2786932 GCF_000327345.1 Myotis davidii
GATTACCTGAATTTTCTTTTAGAATATTTTAGAAGAGCCACAGCCCATAAATATTTATGAATGCTGAAACACTATTGACTGCCTTTGCTAGGGAAAAAGCAAATGATTAAAAGAGTATTTGGTTCATTTTGTGATTTTTGTGAAAGCTTTATCTACATAACAGAAACTACAGAATATTGAAAATTCTTAGTAGATGAAAAGCTGAATGATTGAAATTCAAAGTTTAATTTTGAATGTAGTGTGAATTTTATAATTTCTTTTAAGCGAGGGCTGATGGTTATGAAGTCATTTGCAATGTTATTTGAATGTGTCCTTCAAGCAATCTCAGAAGCTATAACAATTTAGCTGCTAGAGATAGTTTGTGGTCTTTATACTTCTTTGGAAAATTTTGTAGGGTCTAGAGATGTATTAAAAAATTGTAAGTTACAAGAAAGCAAAATGCAAGGATACTTTACTTTTCTAGTGGAAAACAGAGATGTACTTAATCTCCATTCTTTTGCATTTAGTAAACTACAGAGAAATTTAAATTTGTGTTTCCGTAGAATCAAAATGATAAAATAAACAGGATGGAATACTTTTGTAATTAGCACTTTGAAACATTCCAGCAGCATTGTTCCTAAACTCACATTTCTCATATTTTCAATTATAAGTTAATTGTTTACATGCTTCAGGTGAACAAATTACCATGTAATACACATTTTCCTCAGCCTCCATCACATTTTATACTCAATACTAGAGGCCCAGTGCATGAATTCATGCATGGGTGGGGTCCGGCCAGCCCGCCCCAATGGGGGCCGATTGGGCAGGGACGGTGGGGGGGAGAGGACACGGGAGGTTGGCCAGCTGGCCCCACCACCGATTGGGGTAGGGGGGGCCGATTGGGGCCGGGCCGGCCTGGGGAGGGGCCACTGGAGGTTGGCGGGGGCGGGGCGTGATTGGGCCCCCCGATCAAGCCCGTTGGCCGCCACAGTGCCATAGCGACCAGTCATTCTGGTTGTTCCGGTCGTTCTGTCATTCCAATCACTGGGCTTTTACATATATAGATTTCCCTAGAAAATCTGGGAAGAGATAAAGCACTTGGAGCCAGGAGAAATTGATCCTCACCAAACTGGATTATGTGGTTTAATTCTAAGTAGTTATTGATCCTGTACTTTAACAATGTGCAAAGGCACTAGGGTCTATGGAGGAAGAGGAACATGGCTGCAGGACTGCAGCCTCCCAAAATGCATAATTGGTGAGGAAGGTGGACCAGTTACACTTACAGGTGAGTGCTGCAAAAGAGGAGTAATCTGAGCCCCCAGGAGTTTCACAAGCAGGGTTGGCATTTGAAGGAGGGCAGAATTTCAGAGGGGGGCAGCTTTGTGGTGTTTGTGTGTGGGGGGTGGTGGTGTGGGCAGAGAGTTTTTTCAACCTTAGCATTTCATTGGACAATCTGGCTTTGCATTTCATTCTTTGCATTCATTTTAGGAAAGGTATTCCCCTGATGACTTAATCAATATTTGAGTGTAAACCAGAGAAGTTTTGTGTATAGGTAATCAGGGTTCAGTTGACAATTTTATCCTCCCTTTTTTAAGAACTCTGCTAATACTGTTAATATATTATGAAGTCTCAGGATTTAGTATTGAGAAATAACTTTTAGGCATGGCTCAGCAAATGTAAAGATTGAATGAGACACTTCACATGGAGTAGGGAACTCTGAATTAGGTTGATGGTCATAGTAATGATAGCACCATACTTGCTTATATTTTTACATGCATGATGTAATTTGATTCTTATACCAACTCTTTGAGACAAGTAACATAAGAGCCAATTTTATGAGGAAACCAGGCTCCCCTGCTTGCATTGACTGGGTGGCTGTGTGGGAACCACTATAGAGAATTGTGGCCATTCTTTATATGCATTTAAAGTTATTATAAGTATAAGTTAAGTAATATATGTGGTGAGAGGTGAATAGTCTCACTTTAAGTAGATGTTCATTGAATATGCTCTGGAGTTACTGGTAGAGGTACATATTTAGGAGGGAGAGAAGTATGGTTTACATTATGTTTAATGTGGTTTTGGGCTACCCTAATCTATAAATTTTAGTGAAAACTTCTATTGCTGGCTGTTGAGGATTTAGTTACTTGAGGGGAAAACTCCAACCATTGTTAATTGAAGCACTTCTTAAAATTACAGGGTTTTACATTTAGGCAACTATCCCATTGACTAAATACGTGATTTCTGTATTGCTCAGTGGAAAAGGAGGAACTATGTAAGTGCTTGGTGGAATGTGGGAAGGAAATTTTTGTATGATGTAAACTTGCTAACATCTTCAGAAACATAAAATGTATAAAAATAATCTGTAGTTTCATTAGCCAAATACATTAATATCCTGACATATTTTCTTTTCCATTTCTCTTTTTTCCTGAATATATAACATTTAAAAATGTGGGCTACTGTGTATAAAGTTCTGTATCCTGCTAATTCACTATATATTATGGCATTTTCTAATATCATTAAGTATTATTTAAAACATATTTAATAACTAATGCATGTATTCTATTATGCAGTGGTGATGAACAATATCATGAAACCATTTAAGCAATTTTTTAATCTGATGGGTTTTGGTTAATATTATTATATTGGTATTTTTAAATCCAATTACAAAATTGAGAAATATATGTTTTTAAGAAAAGAGAGTAATTGTATGGATTATATAAACTATTTAACAGTTAACTGTTTATAAGACACTAATTCCTAATTGAGTAGATAATTGAGTTTTATATCCAATTTAAAAATTATAATATCTCTTGAATTCTAGAAATTCCAGCAGTAAAGGAAGCAATGACTAATAATCAGGAGACCTGCTTTTCATTCCTGGGTCTTATGTTAGCTAGCTGGTCTTGGATGGCTTATACATTAAAATGAATGCTTGCTTTGCCAAGGTTCCTCATCATATAATACTTACCTTAATGTGATTAATTCATCATTTATTCATTTAGACAACATTTATTGAGTGTGTGCCAGCAGGTATGTTAGATCCTTTGTCGAGTTGTGAATATATTTCTCTATACGGATATAGTCTGTCTAGTTACCCTTGGCATCATTTTCTGACATACTTTCCATTTATTGTTTATGACATATACCTCTTTTTACTTTTGAAATGATCACCATATTCGTGGGCTTTATTATTTTTTTCAGAAAATATTATTTATTTAAAAAATGGCTCCAGAGCTTTTGAGATGGGTTGTAATCATTGATTGCATTTGTATTTCATTACTTGTGCTAGTCTTTTATTTATTAACTAGTGGCCTGGTGTACAAAATTTGTGCACGGAGGGGCGTGGCCCTCAGCTTGGCCTGCACCCTCTCCAATCCAGGACCCTTGGGGGATGTCCGACTGCCGGTTTAGGCCCCATCCCTGTGGCAATCGGATATCCCTCTTACAATTGCTGTCTCCTAACGGCTCGCCTGCCTGATCGCCCCTAACCACTCTACCTGCCTGCCTGATACTGCCTCTGCTTGCCAGCCTGATCGCCCCCTAACTGCCCCCCTGCCGGCCTGGTTGCCCCCTAACTGTCTGGAAGGAAGTTGGACGTCCAAATGATGTCCGGTCGACCCAGTCTAATTAGCATATTACCCTTTTATTAGTATAGATGGTACTGAATTAAGCAGTACTTTGAGGGATTAGGTTTATCTGTAGTATTGATTGAAGTACAACTTCGGCAGAAATTCCTAATTTTAAAAGTTTTTCCAACCTCATCACATTCATTAATGAAATGTGAACTTTGTACCTTTGAGTGTATACAAATGACTGCATTTTGGAAGTTTTAAATTGTTGTCTGTCTTAATCACTGTGCGTTGTTCTTGCATGTTTAGGTCTGCATTTCTTTTGTGTTTGGTTAATGATAACCTATGCAACTGGAGGAAGGGCCTAAATGTTGTCCTCTCCGAGCCTCCTTCTTCCATCTCTGGTTGATTGGAAGATTTCTGTCATGGTACTTGTAATTCTTTACTTTGGAAATGAATGGGAACAGAGACTTTCTGGTTGGCCATTCTTTGCGTCTGAGATGGAGCTACAGCCTTAGGTCTAGGGGTTGTAGTCTTCAGTGGTCTCAGTTTTAAAGGCTCTTTATCCTGGGGGATTGCTTAAGCTGTTTTATTTTTGTTTTTTAATATCTTTGTCTAACCCCGCCCTCCCCCAAATAACAGAACTTTCGTTCTATGTCTAATCCTGATTAAGCTCTCCTGTCTGCTCATCTTTGAGAACTACCGTCCATTGTGGTAGATAAATGGAAAACATAGGAACATTGAGTGTGCTGATTTTTAGTCCTTGCATTTTATGTTTGAGAAAACTGAAGTCCAGAGAAGGGTCAGCAAAGAGAAAAGCAAGATCCAAACTGAGGTCTCTTGATTTCTGGTTCTCCGTATGTTCAGTGTCCTTTTTTCTTGTGGGTAGATAGAAGAGATGCTTTCCTTGGCTACATGTAGGTCATTTAATGAAAAAGCCATGGCTTACTAAAGAATTAGTAAGGGAAATAATACAGTGTCGAAGAAAGGAGTGGAATAAGTGAAGCAATAGCAGAAATAGAAGTAGTGATGACAGTGCTTTTCTAGACATGCGTTGTGGGGCATGTCGGATTTTCAATGCTGCATTTGATTGATGTTTATGGATTTTAGGGACCAGCATTATGTCAGCGATGATAAATTGCATGCAGCAGGCTCATCATTATTCTGGAGCTTTAAGAAAATAATTAGGCTTAATATAAATAGGAGGTATAACATGCAATTGAAATATTCCTCCACCTTAAAAGGTTTATTGGCAATTTGGCTGCAGCTTTTGGGTCAGCATGTGGCTATCTGGCTGTTTCCTAGTTAACTGCTAGGGGCAGGCTGCAGGCAAGTGGATCTGGGCCACTGACCACCCCATATCCACCTCTTCCCCATGGCCTGCCTTTTCAGGATCTGTTTGAATCTGGGAACTCCCCTTCTGTTGTGCTTTAGGAATGGGTAGAGGAGAATATGAGGCTTGGTGACCTCAATTGTAATACACTTAGAGAGTAGGAGCGGCAGTGGGAGGGATGGAAAGTTTGGATTTGCTCACTCTTCAAATGGGCATGAGGCAGGTGGGAGGTAGGCATGTGGAGAGAAAGATACCTGGAAAAGAGGAGGGGGGGCGTTGTTTATCTCCTGGTATTTCTGAGAAGTTTGGAGATAGAGGTTTTTAGGTGAATGATGGCCTGACTCCATTTCTCATCTTTTTTTTAAAAATAAAATATATTTTATTGATTTTTTACAGAGAGGAAGGGAGAGAGATAGAGAGTTAGAAACATTGATGAGAGAGAAACATCGATCAGCTGCCTCCTGCACATCTCCTACTGGGGATGTGCCCGCAACCCTGGTACATGCCCTTGACCGGAATCGAACCTGGGACCTTTCAATCCGCAGGCCGACACTCTATCCACTGAGCCAAACTGGTTTCGGCCATTTCTCATCTTTTGGGTCTCCATACATGCATTGTACCTGCCCTTCCTTACCTCCTTCCTTGTTCAGTTGTGTTTCTCCTGGCTGGCCCTGTCTCCTCAGTTCTCTCTATGATAACAGGAGGAGGGTATATGTTTGGGAAGGATGTGATTTGGAAAGTGTGTTTCCAATAGGAACATGGTTATTGTATGTTTCTGTTACACTTCTGTTTTAATAGATCCAATGTTATATATTTTAAGTAGTACTCTAGATTGACTCCAAAACACCAATGTATATTGGACATCAATAATGTTGTTGTTTTACCATTTTTAAATTAGAAATATAGCCTTACATTAGCCTGGATCATATAATCTTCATTTAAGTAGCAATTAAAAAAATTATTTTACTGATTTTTTACAGAGAGGAAGGGAGAGGGATAGAGAGTTAGAAACATCAATGAAGAGAAACATCGATCAGCTGCCTCTTGCACACCCCGTACTGGGGATGTGCCCGCAACCAAGGTATATGCCTTTAATTGGAATCGAACCTGGGACCCTTCAGTCCTCAGGCCCATGCTCTATCCACTGAGCCAAACCGGTTAGGGCTAAGTAGCAATTTTTAGAGAAATTTTAAGTTTGTTGTTTGGAACTTGCAAGTACATTTCTACAGCACGGTCCATTGGTAAATTGGAGACAACTGGCAAATTTTTGACAGTAGGTAAATCTATGGAGAAATTTAAAGAATTTTAGAAAATAAGTTAGATGTAGTATGTTTTAAAATTTAGCAACCATTTTTATTCTTATCATCTCCCCAAAGCATCCTATATAATAAGAGAGAATTATGCAGATTAGGCCGGGACATCAGGACCAGCTCAGGAGGCTGCATCATGACCAGCTCAGAGCACGCCCCCAGCCCCAGCAGACACACACCACACACCAGTGCTGGGGGTGGACTCTGAGCGGCCGCGGCGTGGCTCAGAGCCCACCCTAGCCCCAGTGCCGCCCAGCTCCGAGGACACTCCCGCTGGGGGTTCGTGGGCAGGCATGCCGTGCCTCCTGCCTGCCCTGGGAGCAAGGCCCCCAGCAGACCCACAGACCTGCCCAGGGGGCATGCTTAGAGCTGCCACAGCCAGACTGTGGCTTAGGCCTGCTCCCCATGGGAAGTGGGCCTAAGCCATCAGTAGGACATCCCCTGAGGGCTCCCAGACTGTGAGAGGGGCCAGGCTGGGCTGAGGGACACCCAC
>NW_006285797.1:2786978-2792997 GCF_000327345.1 Myotis davidii
CAAGGATGTGGGGAAAGAGAAATCTTAGGCATTGTGCCTTGTGATGTGTTACCATCTTTGAGGAAAGAAGGTTGCTGTTGAAGGCACATCTTTAACCCACCAACATTTCGGCTTACAGGTAGCATTCAATATAGTTATTGTGACATTGTTTATAATTTTAAGACACTGGAAATAACCTGAATGACTATCAGCAGGGGATAGTTGAATATATTTTGATACTTCCATGCCTTGGAATGTTAAGCAACTAATAAAAATTATGAGTCAGATCTCTCTCTCTCTTTTAAAAGATCTTTTCATTTTATTTTTTAATATATTTAAAATATTTTTATTGATTTCAGAGAGGAAAGGAGAGGGAGAGAGAGATAGAAACATTAATGATGAGAGAGAATCATCAATTGGCCGCCTCTTGCATGCCCCCTACTTGGGGTTGAGCCTGCAACCTGAACATGTTCCCTGACCAGGAATTGAACCCTGACCTCCTGGTTCATAGGTTGACTTCAACCACTGAGCCACACTTGCTGGGCAAGTTAGATCTCTTAAATATTGACTGATAACATTTCCCCAATATATGATTAAGGAAAATTAAAAGGCAGAAAACTAATGTATATGTTATTTTTATAAAAAAAGAACAAAGTAAAAGATCTATATTGAAACATAGGTAGTGATATGAAAGATATAAACCAAACTGTTACTAGTGGTTAACTTTTTTTTTTCAATCTCAGTATTTGACATTTAAAAAATAATATGTATAACCTGGCCCATGTGATTCAGTTGGTTGAGCATCATCCTGTGTGCACCAGAAAGTCACCTGTTCACTTCTAGTCAGGGCACATGCCTGGTTGCAGGCTCATTCCCCAGTGGGGGGCATGCAGGAGGCAGCCTATGATGTTTCTCTATCCTCAATGTTTCTATTTTTCTCTTCCTCTCCCATCTGCTTTCTGAAATCAATAAAAATATTTTTTTTAAATTAAAAATGTTATGTTACTTCTGCAATAAGTATAAATGTTGGTTGAGCATCATCCTGTTTGCACCAGAAAGTCACTGGTTCACTTCTAGTCAGGGCATATGCCTGGTTGCAGGCTCATTCCCCAGTAGGGGGCATGCAGGAGGCAGCCTATTGATGTTTCTCTATCCTCAATGTTTCTATTTTTCTCTCCCTCTCCCATCTGCTTTCTGAAATCAATAAAAATATTTTTTTTAAATTAAAAATGTTATGTTACTTCTGCAATAAGTATAAACACTACCACCATAAATAAAGTAGAAAGTTTAAGAGAAGGACATTATTAAATATTTGCATGTACATGATGACATGATGAAACAATGCTGGTTTTTGGGAAAAGCTTCCTCCATGGGATTCTGATGGGCGTAATTTATAAGCAACAGTGTGGTATTAGGTGACATTGACTTAATAGACCATCTGGCACTTTCATAAACAGTGTACAGACTTATGGTTTGTGTGGTCGTTTATAACTGAGATGGTTCATTATGATCTCAGCTATAATTTTCAGCCTCTGATTTGGTCCTGTACTCAGGCTGTCTTCTTAGGCGAGAAGGCACTGACTTGAATAGGTCAGATGAATGTAGTAAGAGTCTCTAAGGAGTGCTGTCCTTAGCCAGCGTCCCTGCTTGTTTTGTTCCTTATCTGACTTCATTTTTTTACTCATTTATTTAACAAATTATATGAAAATTTATTGAGTGCCCATGACATACACAAAGATGAAAAAGATGATCTTACTTTCCTTTAGGAGATCTCAGTCTGTTGGGGAAAACCAGCAAGATGAATTAGGGAACAATGAAGGTGGTACATGCAGTGTGAGTAAAGGATCCTAGGAATAGTGTTCTTACATCTTTGACGTGGCGATGCCAGTGTGTCCTGTATTCCTTAGCTTGTATCATAAAGGTTTATTTCTCTGACAAGTAGGAATAAAGACATTATAGTAGAGCCCTATTATAGTACAACTTCTTTTTATATGAATTGGACATAAAGGTAACCCCAGGATTAACCCCGGGATGTACCTAATACTAAGACATGATATGGAAATACAGTAGAGAGATTGAGAAAAACAAATCACATGTTTGTTTATAGGATCATCAGATGAGGGAATGTTGAATACTTTTGAAATTTGCAAAACGAAGTAGAAAATATTTTTTATTTAAGCCTTTTAAATGTTTTTTTTGTGTACTTGTCATGGTACATGGCGTATTGTAGATGCTCAATAATTACTTTGCTTTTAAAATGATTGAATGAATGAGTTTCTGCTGAGGACTTACGGGCTTTAAGATTTTCTGAATTCATTTTCTTAACTAAGCTCAGTAGAATATTCTGTGTTAAGGTTCACTAATATTTTCTTTTGTAGTGTCTAATCTGTTAATCCCACTTGGTATATTTTTTATCTCTAGAAGTTCAGTTTGGGTCTTTAAAATTCTTTTGTGACTTCTGTGTTTCTTCTTAACATACTCATGCTCTCCTCTATCTTTTTGAACATATGGAGTATATTAATAATAGTTGCTTAATATGTTGTCTACTTACTTCTATTGTTTGTGTCATTTCTAAGTCTGTTCCTTTGATTACCTTTTCTCCTTATTAGGGGTTATATTTTCCAGTTTTATTTTGCATGCCGGGTGATTTTTATATAGATGCCAGCCATTGCTAATTTTATTGAGGTGGGTGCTGAATTTTTTTCTGTGCTGTTTGAGGTGTTTTGGAGTTTTGTTTTGCTATCCAGTTAAGTACTTAGAATAGATTGATCCTTTCAAGATTTGCTTTTTAAGCTTTCTTAGGCAGGAGCAGGACAAGTTTTATTAGCCTCGGGCTAATTTTTCCCCAACTACTGAGGCTGTACTGTTTTGCATTCTGCCTGCTCCTTTCTGGTGGTTCTTTACCGGACTTCTGGTAGTTTCCTTGCACATACATACCCAGTACTCAGATAAAGCTGCACCCCCTTGCTGATTTCTAGAGTTGGCTCTTGTGCAGCTCTGTCTCATTATCTGCCCTGGGAACTCTCATTGCCTTGACCTCCTCAGATTAACTCTGTCTCCTTAATTGAGGGAGATTGCTGCCCCTGTCCCCAGCCCCTGCACTATAGCCTGGAGACTCCATCCAGGCAGTATGCTGGGTGATAGCAGGGTTCATCGTGTAGTGTTTCCTTTTTCTCAGAGATCATTCCCTGTCTGTCTGTTGTCTCATGTCCAAAAACTGTGGTTTCATAAATTTTGTCTTTCTTTTTAGAGACAAAAATATTTGTATAAAGTGGAAGAGTAAATCCAGTCCCTGTTACTCCATCACACCCAGAGGTGGAAGGTCCTCCTTTTCTCTTTAAAAAAAAGGCTCATGTGCATATTAATTTTGCATTAATTTTTAATTATAATTAGACTACAGTAATGTTGTAGACTTAAAGCTCTTAGATTTCTTTATGTGCAGTTTATCCATGTTTATTAAGTTCTTTCTGTTTGATGGCAGCTCTGTATTCAGCTTTGAAAGTACACAAAAGGGCCTGACCTGCGTGGCTCAGTGGTTGAGCCTCCACCTATGAACCAGGGGGTCGTGGTTCGATTCCCAATGGGGATCGGGCAGGAGTCAGCCGATCAATGATTCTCTCTCATCAATGATATCTCTTTCTCTCTCCCTTCCTCTCTGAAATCAATAAAAATATATTTTTTATAAAAAGGAAGTATAGAAAGGAAAGAAGTATGTTCCTTTGTGTCAGTATGAACTCTAAAAATATAAAAGCTGGAGAATTAAGACATGATCTATAAGATTTCTATATTTTCACGTTAACATAAATGTTTCTATTTATGTGATGTTATATAAATATCATAGGAAGGCAGGCAGAGAGGAAGGATTCTTTTTGTAGTGACAGCACATTTATTCTGAAAAATAGAGCAGACTCATAGAGCTGAGATTGTATCTAGCTCCTGCATTTTATATCTGAGAAAAACTAGGCTCAGAGATATTAAGCTCATATAACTGGTTAGAATCAGACTTGGAACTGGAGCCCAGGTATTCTAATTCTAGTTGAATGCTTTTTACGGTTCATAATTTTGCCCTGAGAAAGTCCTGTAGCACCCTATGCTGTACTTTCTCTTCCTCCTGCTCCTGACCAAGTAGGGGAAGACTTGAGGGCCTAACCTAGTTTCCTGGCAAACTTCATCCAAGCTACACTTGTGACATGAATCGAAACATTTAGTTGGCCCCTTTGAACACATTATTTATGTATGTATTGTATTAGTTCCTAACATAAGACATGAAAGGAGCAGTTGGAAGGCAGTTGAGCACTTGACCGTTATTTTGCAAGTTAATATTTGTGTTTCAGGTACAGCGACTGTGGGCCTGTTTGATATTGACTTGAGTTGCTAAGTAAGATCAGAAGGTCAAAACAGTTTTGAGAGTTGTGTGGACTGTATCTGATGACAGTTTGGCACTTAGCTTTTATCTCCTTAAGGTGGCCTCCATATTGAACCATGGCAGATTAGCCTTGTTATTTTTAAAGAATGCCGAATCTGTCTGGCTTTGGCAGCACAGAACAAGCAAGGCCCCTGTCTGTCACAATTATAGACAGAGGTATGTGGACCTTTGGGGACACAGTTTTGAAAAGGAACCTGAGCTTGGCTGTCAAGTTTGTATGTATAGTATCACCTAGAGACAAATAGACTAGAGATGACTAACATTTTGAATGTCCACCCTTTCTTTATTTCCTGTGAAAAGAAAAGAAATTAAAGATGTTTTATTATAATAATCACTGTAATAATAGGCAGCAGGTAATTTAATTGTTAATGATGGCTGTGTTTAACAGCTGACTAACAAAATTCTGAAAATTCAACAGTCAGTTTACTCAAGCTGGCATGAGCATTCCACTGAAAACAGGTAACACTGAGTGAGCACCTACTACCTGCTAGGCAGAGTCTTAAGTGTTTTGCAGTAATAATGTCATTCTCAGAGCAGCCCCTCCCCGCCATGAATTGGGAGCTTAAGTGAACTCCATTTTGCACTGGTAAGATTGAGTCACACAGAGATTAAATAACTTGCCCAGATCACAATGTGGAAGTTGCTGAGCTGGGATTCAAAACCAGGACACCTGTCCTTAGAGCCTGGGCTCTTCACCACTTTGCAATACTGGCTCTTGAGGTTAAAGATATTCTTGAATGTGAGGCAGTAGCAGCTATGGTACATTTTAAGTAAATTACTCATGCTTAAGAATTATTTTATGACCTGTTTCGGTAATTGTTTAGATTTATGTGGAGCCTCGGTTCTCGAACTTAATTCATTCCCAAAGGCTGTTCGAAAACCAAAGCATTTTCTCCTATTAGAAATAATATAAATTGAATTCATCTGTTCCAGACCCCCAAATAATTCCCTGTTTTAACCTTTCTTATGCATATCTAATATAGTGTTTAACCTATAAATAAACATGTAAAAACAAAAAGGACATGAAATGTAAATGAAAATGTAACAAAGGAACGGAAGTGTACAGTAAAAAATGAAAATTTAATAAAATAAGCAGTAACAAAAGCAAAAAACAAACAAACACCAAACACATACACACACAAATATTCACAGCATACTTTCCGGGGATGTTAACAATGTGAGGTTTAGTAGTAAACTGACTCATACTCGCACATTCTTTCCTTTGTCGCCCTAGAGAGATGTGACTGATCATACAGGTATAAGCATGAAGGGTGTTGGGTCGAGAGGCGAATTATTTGAGATGGGAGATGTTAGAGAACCGAGGTTTGATTGTATATAGGAAATGAAAACTGAGGAGAAAAGCCAGAGAATCAGTGAGTAAGGAAGACTAAGGTTTTGGTATTTTGAGCTTAGTTGGGGAGGAGAGATGGTAACAGTGAAGTGAAAATGAGAAAGGTGTTAGGAGTGAGCCCTGGTGGCAACAGTTCAAGTTTCAAGAAACTTACAGTGGCATTATTTCAAGGATGTATGCATGGGAACAGATATTGTACCACCTCCCTACTGATTTTCCTTTACTATTGGTTAGGTAACAGCAAGGAGCGTGAGTAATATAGT
>NW_006285797.1:2811471-2812223 GCF_000327345.1 Myotis davidii
TCCTCCATATTGAACCATGGCAGATTAGCCTTGTTATTTTTAAAGAATGCCGAATCTGTCTGGCTTTGGCAGCACAGAACAAGCAAGGCCCCTGTCTGTCACAATTATAGACAGAGGTATGTGGACCTTTGGGGACACAGTTTTGAAAAGGAACCTGAGCTTGGCTGTCAAGTTTGTATGTATAGTATCACCTAGAGACAAATAGACTAGAGATGACTAACATTTTGAATGTCCACCCTTTATTTCCTGTGAAAAGAAAAGAAATTAAAGATGATTTTATTATAATAATCACTGTAATAATAGGCAGCAGTGTGCTGATAAATATTTGACAACCAATTCTTCTGGGGATAAAAATTTGATTTCTGTAGCATTTGCTCTTTCCCGTGGTGTAAATACTTTCACCATGGTCTACTTTAGGCTACCAACTTGACATCACTCAGTGCAGATTTGGGACGAGATGCACAGCAGCACACCATTAGATAGTATTTGCACCGTACAGATGCAATAGATGTAAATAAACCCAAGAGCATAGATAATAATAGTAAAAGGCAATAACAGAAGTGATGAGTTTTGAATATTTAGCATCTTTGTTTTTAATGTAATTTATTTAATTGTGGCTTTATTAATTTTAATAATGGCTATATTTTACAACTGACGTGCAAAATTCCTGAAAATGTAACAACTACTACTAATATGAGCTGGCTCCAAAACCACTGTCTGGACCTGAAGCCACATCAGGTTCCTCCAGGCTC
>NW_006285797.1:2812393-2814896 GCF_000327345.1 Myotis davidii
CCAGGACACCTGTCCTTAGAGCCTGGGCTCTTCACCACTTTGCAATACTGGCTCTTGAGGTTAAAGATATTCTTGAATGTGAGGCAGTAGCAGCTATGGTACATTTTAAGTAAATTACTCATGCTTAAGAATTATTTTATGACCTGTTTCGGTAATTGTTTAGATTTATGTGGAGCCTCGGTTCTCGAACTTAATTCATTCCCAAAGGCTGTTCGAAAACCAAAGCATTTTCTCCTATTAGAAATAATATAAATTGAATTCATCTGTTCCAGACCCCCAAATGATTCCCTGTTTTAACCTTTCTTATGCATATCTAATATAGTGTTTAACCTATAAATAAACATGTAAAAACAAAAAGGACATGAAATGTAAATGAAAATGTAACAAAGGAACGGAAGTGTACAGTAAAAAATGAAAATTTAATAATAATAGTAAGCACCAACAAAAGCAAAAAAACACAAAAAATATTTACAGCATAATTTCCTGAGATGTTAATAAAATAAGGTTTAGTGATAAAGTGACTCATACTCATGCATTCTCTCCTTCGTTTGGTATCAGCATGAAAGGGTTGTCAGGTTGAGAACCAAATTGCTTAAGATGGGAGATGTTTGAGAACTGAGGTTCCACTGTATTTGAATTTTTATTTATGACAGAATGTTACGATCTTTAATATATGAAATATTTATATAAATCGGCAAGAATAGCGATATTCTCTTCAGTGGAAAAACAGACTAGCGACTTCAATAGGCAGTTCATAGACACAAACAATGGCCTGTAAACATTGGAGGCAGGGACAGTGTCCATTTTGTTCATCACAATATTAAGCCAACCCTTGCAGATTGCCTGACACATAGTAGGGCTCCATAAATATCATTTTAGTACTGTTAATTTTCTACTTGTTAATGAAGCATATACAACAATTACTTGATCTTTTGCTTATATAAAGCTATTTTTAAAGTATTTCTGACTGACTTATTTTTAGAGACATTTTGTTATCAAAAAACAACTCAGAGTTCAAAAATGATGATGAGGCCTAATCAAATATTTAAAATTATAATTAAGAATCAATACATGGTGTTTTATGTCATTTCAGTATGTCAAATTGATATTCCAAAATTTAAGAGATCTAATGCAATTATGAGAAATTGCTTTGTAATTTCTAGAACCTGTAAGTTACAAGTAGTGATGTGTTTAATGCATGGAGCTATTTACAACCCTTTTTGAGGAATGTACAGTGCACCTGGGACCTGTCAGAGACTGATGCTTCGCTTTGTGTCTCTTTCTGGTTTTCCATTTCTTTCTCTTCCTGGTGGATATGGCGTGGCCCCCTCAGAGCTCGCATATACTTCTGAAGGATGTTGTGAAGCACTTTGAGAAATGATGAAATGTATCAGAATGCTTTTGGTGTTGACAGCTGAATTTTTGAGATTAGGCATTAGATATTTTTGAATTGGTTTGAAAGAAGTATTTTGATTATGTCTCTTGGTATGGGTAATCTGGGGACTTGTTGCAGTATTTCCTTCAGAAGATGAAAAGACTGTAAGGAGAGGGAGAGGGGGAAAGGGACGAATACTAATTGAATGATGACTTATGGTCCGATCTAGTGCTAAGTGTGTACATGGATATGATTAAAGTGAAAGTGTTCTTATTCAGCAACTGGGAAAAAAGAGGTTGGGGGAGGTGACAGAGAGCTGGCGGTTTCATTAGAAAATACGTGATTCACTAACATGTAATTGTGACCGTAGAACCACCGCTAGTGCTATCCTGTTTCTAACAAGATAACTGAGTTGCTTTTCAGAGACAATAGACCAAAACTGCAAGCCATGCAGCTGAAGCATGCACAGAGGAGAGAACTTTGACTTCTAGGAATCACACTTGTGTTCCCGTCCCCATGGAACCAAAGGACCGGGACATTACTGGAACTTGCACACCAAACCCTTTCAGAAGCAGCAAAGGGTCTGCTGTCCAGGAAGATGGGTGCTGAAGCCCCTTACCATAAATGGCCAAGATCCAAGGTCCTCCAATTAAAACGTGGCCCTCCAGCACTTCCCCATACTTAATCCCTTAATCCTTAACCCTCAGTCTTTGCCTTTAAAAACCCTTGATTAAAAACCATCAGGGAGTTTGGGTTTTAAGCAGTAGCTTCCCGTTCTCCTTGCTTGGAGCCCTGCAAGTAAACGACGTTAATTTCTCCATTGCATTCCTCGATGGCATTGCTGGTAAAATATCAGCACAAGTTTTTCTATATTAGTTGCTCATAATGGGGATCAGCGATGGTGTCCACTAACCATTAGAAAAGTCATGGTTTCCTTTAACACATAACTACACTAATAAAAGAGAAAAATGGTAATTGGCGTACGACGCTACCCTTTTCATTGGCTAATCGGCTATATGCAAACTAACTGCCAACTAAGATTGGCAGTTAACTGCCAACAAGATGGCGGTTAATTTGCATATGTAGGCACAATGCAGGGAGGCGAAAGGGAAAGCAGGAAGAAGCCCC
>NW_006285797.1:2815417-2822610 GCF_000327345.1 Myotis davidii
CATTTATAGACACTTTGCAAAAACTAAAGATCAAGCTAAACGCAATCATTGACACATGGGGTTTATGGTTCAGAGGCTAGAGAAGACATTAAACCAACACTCCCACCGATGATTAACCAGAAACCGGAACTCCACCCTTGCTGGCTCCATATGCCGTCTCCCCAAAACCGACTTCTCAGGAGACAGAGTCTGACGGACAGGCCCCCCCCCCCCCCACACACACCCAGTGCACGAATTTCGTGCACCGGGCCCCTAGTGATTTAATAAAAAGTAAACTATGACAATTTTGTCTAATTTGTATTATGCTGTGTTTGGACCATCCTACCGGTAGCTATGATGTGTACTGACCACCAGGGAGCAGACACTCAACCCACAAGCATGGAAACATGGAACAGACTGATGAATCTCAGAGCGGAGGAGGAGGAGGGTGGGACGAGATTAACCGAAGATCTTATATACATACTAGAGTTCCGGTGCACAGATTCGTGCACCAGTGGGGTCCCTCAGCCTGGCCTGTGAGGATCGGGCTGAAACCAGCTCTCTGACATCCCCTGAGGTGTCCCAGAGTGTGAGAGGGCACAGGCCAGGCGGAGGGACCCCTCTGGTGCATGAATCCGTGCACTGGGCCTCTAGTTCATCCAAGAAAATGATTAGATCAACCAGGTTACCTGAAGAGAGGCTGTCTTTAGAAAGGGAGATACTGAATGGAAGGGGATAGTCCTCATTGACTTTAACTTTTTTTAAATGTGTTTTTTAGTCCCCTCTCTTTTTTTCTCTCATTTTTCTCCAATGTCTATTTAATTCCTTGTACTTCTTTTTGTTTGTTATTGTTGAAAGTATTACAGATGTCCCCTTTGTGTTTTTTTTCCCATGGACCCCCTCCACCCCACACCCATTCCTCCCAGGCCTTCACCACTCTACTGTCCCTGTCCGTGGGCTATGCATATATGCATATAAGTTCCTCAGTTAATCACTCCCCATCCCTCCACCACCACCTTCCCTCTGAAATTCGTCAATCTGTTGCATGCTTCTATGTCTCTGGATCTATTTTGTTCATCAGTTTATGTTGTTCATTAGATTCCACAAATGAGTGAGATCATGTGATATTTATCTTTCTTTGACTGGCCTATTTAACTTAGCATAATGCTCTCCAGGTCCATGCATGCTGTTGCAAATGGTAAGAGTTGTTTCTTTTTTACAGCAGCATAGTATTCCATGGTGTAAATATATCACAGCTTTTTTATCCACTCATCTGCTAGTGGGCACTTGGGCTATTTCCAAATCTTAGCTATTAAGTTGTACTTTTTTAAAAAGGGGCTTAAAACAGCACTCATTTATTATCTCACAGTTCCCATGGGTCAGGAGTCTGGGCATTACTTGGTAGATGAGTTCTCTGCCTGGCATCTCACAAGACTGCATTTGTACTTGGTTTTTAGGGCCTTATGAAATTAGAATTGAACTTAATTCTAAAGATCTTTGGTAGGAGAGAATTCTAAAATTACATACGAAGTAAATGTTGTCAACAAGCTATACAGTACTTTACATATTTTTATATAGATCCTGAAATACTTTACATATTTTTATATAGATACAAAAACCAAAACATTAAAACAGTTTCTTCTTCTTAGAATATATTGATGGGTATATGAAATTTGAAATCCAGGGAGACATAGACTAATCGGACTGGCACCGTTGAGGCTCATTGAGTGTTTCCTGCTAGCTGCCCACACCTACAAGATCCCTGCACGTGGATAGCAGATTCCTTTGGTACTATTTATTTCATAGATAAGGCCTGTTAATAAACTGATTACAATGGAGTGCTGTTGCTATGCAGTTGAACTCTATGCCTATAATAATACTTTAGGGAAAAGAATAAGTGTTCTCACATGCCATAGCTCTTGAGCTCTGCTAACCCTCTCTACTTGCCTGAGTCTGTAGAATAGATGCAGCCTCCTCTTTGTGCAGTGTGGGCTGTGTCTAAGGGACTGGAGAAACACAAGTTTCACTGTTCTCCTGTAGAATCAAGCAACTTTTTTGCATTAGTTTGATTTTATAGGGAGCTAAGATATATCAGGTAAGTGGTCTCCCAAGGTCCATACATTCTCATCAGCTCATTAACTCCTCACTCCCTGTGAATTCGGGTTCACCTCATGTTGTGGACCTGAGTTCATTAAGTGGGGATATGAAACTGGAGCTAAGTCAGCGGGCAGTTTTAGGGACATGGGAGTGGGACTATGACAAGAGAGACTACTCCTTGAAGGGCATTTATTGATCAAAACTCTGGTCTGCCCTGTACACACATTTTATTAGTATTGTAAGTTCTCATGGAAAGCAGAGGAAGAAAGAAAAGCAAAATAAATTTCTCAATCCTAATTTTGTTTAGAGTTGGGGCATGAGGCCATGAACGTCCATCATTTTATTATCAAATTCATAAATCATATGGAATAATCACGTGCCCTAAACATCTGTGTCTATTTAGATGCTAGCAATTATTTTAATAGATTAAAATACATTTTATATGATTTTGCAGTGCTTTTTATTTTAAAATAGTCAATAACATTGTTGGAGTCATCACTGACTAAAATATTTAAATGAGAAAGAGTGAGAAATCAGATGTTTACAGTATTTTATAAGTTACTTTCAGGTTAGCTGTTTCGATTTTACCTCATTTGCTCCCCTGTTGTCCTCTGAAATGGCCTCAAGCCCTAAACTTAGGCGAAGCAGAGGTGCTGGGGATTTGGGCTTCATGGGTATCTTCCATTCCCATTTGTGGGATCATCTTTAAAGGGCATGTGTCCAGACCTTTCACCCAGTTCTAAAAGTGGAGCACTTCTACGGTGCTGTCAAAATTGCCCGAATCGGTCATACTCCTTTTTGGAAAGATATGGCAAACTCATGTTAGCTAAATACGGTGCATAATTAAATTGGCTAGTGGAAACATCATACACTAAAGCTGTCTTGTCCTGTAAACATAGAATAGAGTATAAGTGCCCAAAATGTAAAATTTAAATTTTTAGACCTTGGTGTAATTGGTAATATGGATAAAATAAAAAATCTCATATACATAGCACATGGTAGAGAGCTGTGTGCATTTGCCGTTTTTATGGATCCATTTCCTATTCTTACCCTATTTCCCTCCTCACATTTCCATCTTTGACTGACATTTCTTGCCAGGTACTGTTTAAGTGCATATGTTAAGTCAATCTGCACAACACGCTCATGAGGTGTCATTATCCCATTTTACAGATGAGGAAATGGGTGCAGAGAGAGGATAAATGATTTGTCCAAGGTCATCCAAGGTCACACAGATCTGATAGTGAGCACCTCTGCAGCCCATGCCCCTTCATCTCCCACCTACACTACGCTGTCTCTACCATAGTCCTGTTTCTAAATTATAGGATCTTGCTATAATATTGTAAGTGACTTCAAATAATTTTTGGAACATGGTGAGAATACTAATGAACAAATAGTTAAAACCTTTCAGTATATATTTTGCCTCTATGTTTGTTCAACAATATTTTGATCAAGCAATTAAACTTCTAAGACATCATGAGGAACCTTGACCAAAATATACTTCTAGAATCAGTTTTGGAGTCCTCTCATACTCTGGCAGATGTCTTAAGAGTAAAGAATTAGTTTTCCATTTTTCAGAGTTTGCTTTTGATCATTCTGTTGGGTGGTGCAATCAGGTTTTCTTTCTCTGAAAGCACAGCTGTAACTGTCGCTGTGACAAATGCTGCTGGCGGAAACCACTCATTGTGAGCAGGGGGAAGAGATATGCTTCAATTAAGTGTTTTCTTTGGTCTCTCACAGATTTAATAGGAGGCCAGATCCTGTTCTGAGGGACTATTAGTGGCAGGTGCTATTTCTGTCACCAGAATGGTCTCTGCTAATTTTTAATGCAGTGACATCCCCAAATAGAAGCATTCTGTCACACTCTCTCAATCCTTTCATTTGTGAAAGGATGTTGATCAAAGAGTGCTTTTGCTTCTTATTTATTGAGACACAGCATCATATTTCATATAGAAATGCGTTGTGTAATGGTAAAAATAAAATTTAAAGTAAAATAGCTCACTTTCTCTACTCAATTTTCACATACGTGAATTTTTTATTTTAAAAATGAAGTCATATTGAAGCACATTTTCCCCATATAAATCTCTGTTTGTATAATAAATATAATAATAATTAGTAATGAGTAATTTGGCTTTATGTTGGAACCATCACAATTATTGCATTTATATTCTTAATTATTTTCTCTGCGAATCAACTTCTTTGGAGTTAGGGACAAAAAAAGCATATTTAGGCTCAGTAATTTTGAAAAATATGTCATGAAATATACTGATTTCATTTATTTCATTTGTAATCTAGTAAAGATTAGCTGTTTTTGGATAAAAGAGCTGGAATATTTTTAGTATTTGTAGTTTGTTTAGGCAAATATGTACTAAGCAGAATAATTAAATATATTGAAATAGAATTTAAAATATATTTGCTTCATAAGTGAACAGCTCAAATGAAATGAGTATAGTTGCATCGAGAGTTGTTTATATGTTATTCTGAGGTTTGAAGATACTGAGTCATGTTATCACTGTTTCCAGTATTTTATGGCAGAATTTGAGGTTTTTTATAATGTCCTATATTAAAAACATTTGCCCACTTTATTTAGCACAAATATTTTAGAAGGTTAAAAGTTTTTTTAGAGGGGGGTAAGTCGATGTTAGTTTAAATCTGCCTTTTGAAAAATTTTGCCCCTTATGGTACTTACCGCAAGATATTTTTTCCTTGTGTGGAATATAGTTTATATTTCAGGTTTACATTTTCTTCTATTTTTAGACTTTTTCTGAAAAATTATTTTAGACTTATTAGTAAATTCTCATCTTAATTAGTATTAGTTGTGATCTACTTTTTTAAAGCAGATAGAAAAAAACCTGATTTTATTTTGAAAGAAGAATTTTAGATTTGAACAAGCATCGAAAAGCCCAATTTAAAGTTAACTGTTTAAAACATGTCTCCCACATGATATATCTGCTGAGAATTTTTGTTAGACATATCAATTGCCAAAATTATTAAGCATATTTGTTATTTTCTTACCAAGAATTCATATTCCTAATCACATGATCTGTTAGTAGAGAGTGCAGTCTCTTGTTTTCTTTTTCTTTTTTTTTTATTAAATATATTTTTGGAATTGATTTCATAGAGGAAGGGAGAGGGAGATAGAGATAGAAACATCATTGATAAGAGAGAATCATTGATCGGCTGCCTCCTTGCACACCCCACACTGGGGATGGAGCCCACAACCCGGGCATGTGCCCTGACCAGGAATCAAACCGTGACCTCCTGGTTCATAGGTCAATGCTCAACCACTGAGCCACTTGGGCCGGGCCAGTCTCTTGTTTTCAACACAGCCTAGACATTGAGGTATCAGATTCTGGCTGGCTGAAAAAGGAAGACCTTTGACAGATCATGGTGTTTACCTCCCTTGAGGGAAAATGGAGTTCACACAGTTTCATTAATGGCTTTCAGATCACATCTCTCCTCCCCCTCATTTTAAAAGAAGAACTGTGAGTCAGTCAGTATCTAATGAACAAATGGGTTTGTTGCAACGTTTTTTTTTAAATTGGCTTTCTGGAACTCATAGCTCTTTTCTTAAGCCAAGACTTCCTATTGATGGTGCTACGACATCCCGCCGTATCTATGGGGAAATTATGTTCCTGAGTTGCTTTCAGAAAAGCAGACAGACACCTGGATGCATGACCCTTCCTTCACCTCAGCCCAGCGAACTAATTTCCTTCTGGTAGCCTGGGGAGAAGAGCTGGCTTTTCTCTGGCTTCCTCCCTGGGGTCACCTGAGGCTGTTGGCTTCCTCCTGTGTATCCCGCAGGGGGCCAGTGCTTCCTGCTCTCTCTCTGGGTTGGGACTGGGAACGACTCCCCATTCACCCCCCCTGCAGGTACAGGGGAAGGCAGGGCTTCTCGCTGGTCAGGGTCCCTTGTCAACCTGAAGCTTTTCAGCCAAGGTGGGCTGGACAGGGGGGGCTGTGGCCTCTTGTTCTGTTGAACGATGACAACACGATGTAGCAGGAGTGCAACATGTGGAGTCAGGACGCCTGGAGTTAACCTGATGTGTTATTTCCTTACCGTTGCACCTTGGTCAAGACATCTTACTTTAATTTTAATTTTTGGTGGTGGTAGTTTAGTGTCTCTGATAAGTAGGTTGCAATAGATGACCTCTCCTGCTCCTTCCTGCTTTAATATTATATGCCAGTGATGTCGAACCTATGACACACGTGTCAGAGGTGACACGTGAACTCATTTTTTTGGTTGATTTTTCTTTGTTAAATGGCATTTAAATATATAAAATAAATATCAAAAATATAAGCCACCCATGGTGGAACAAGAAAATCCTTAGAGTTAGGATGTTTAGAGTTGAGTATATTATCAGTAACTGACATTATAACCTCAGCGTATTACTAATGAAATGCCCCAGTGTCTGGTGGGGCTGGTATCACGTTGTACAGAAATATGATATTAACATTATACCTAAAATGTGCTGGTTAGCTGTTCACTGGAAGTGCAGTTGTCCTTTTATTTTCTGTACTCTAACACATTAAGTGCTACAGGGAGACACACATCCAAAGAGGTGAAGTGATGTTGCTAAATAAAAGTGCTGTATTTAAAATTTCTCAAAGTTTACAAAATGTAAATGGTTCATGGAATTTTTTTATGTGAAGGTGAAGCAGAAAAAGAATAATTTTAAATCACACTCTTGTGATTGAAAATCTACCTAAAATATATAGAGCTGTTCACTGGAAGTGCATTGTCCTTTTATTTTCTGTACTCTAACACACTAAGTGCTACAGGGAGACACACACCCAAAGAGGTGAAGTGATGTTGCTAAATAAAAGTGCTGTATTTAAAATTTCTCAAAGTTGACAAAATGTAAATGGTTCATGGAATTTTCTTTATGTGAAGGTGAAGCAGAAAAAAAATAATTTTAAGTCATACTCTTGTGATTGAAAATCTACCTAAAATATATAGATTATGGTTTCTTTTTCTGGTCCTAGCTGAAGGTGGTAGACAGAACTGAAGCTTTTAGTATGCTGCCGCAGAGTGGGGCCCCTGTGGGAACATTTACTGTGATTTTACCAGCTGTCCATGTGGAAGGTGGAAGGGTTGGTGTGTGCTGACACCAACCAAC
>NW_006285797.1:2822686-2828457 GCF_000327345.1 Myotis davidii
TCCATGTGGAAGGTGGAAGGGTGTTGGTGTGCTGACACCAACCAACAGTCAATTTATATTTCAGTTATACAGATGCATTTTTCTTTTAAGTAATATGAGGGATTGCATACTGGAGGCCATATTTTGTTGGGTGTCTAATGTTTTACTATATAACACATTTATTATGAGGTGGCAATATTTTAAATTTTAATTTTTGCTGCTACCCCAATGCCTAGGCTGTAAACAAGATTATTTACTACAGGGTGGGGCAAGAAGTAGGTTTACAGTTGTGAGTACACGAAACATAGGTATTATTCTTGTGTTATTATTTATTATTGTTTTATTTTCCGTACTAACAATTGTAAGCCCACTTTCCCCCCACCCTGTATAGTATTGACAGAATTGTATACCCGATTTCAGACACCACCTCCGATGGAAAAAGAACTAGGAGCCGTTCAGAAGTTATGCTTACTCAGGGAGGGGCGGTTGAGGGTTGTTCCCCCAGCCCAGCCCCATTCCTTGAATGTTTGTGACTGATGAGCTGACTTGGAGGGGTGAGATTGAAGGAATTTGCGGTGGGGTGGTGTCCTGGGGATCTAAGGGAGAGCCTAAAGAAGCACATCATGGGGCAGAGAGGGATTAGTGCCTTTAAGAGCCGGTGGAGGGCTTTGGGAGGAGAGAGCCCTAGTGTAGGTGGTCCTCAGACCGTCCTGCCTCCCAGCTGTTCCCTTTGCCATCAGATGCTGAGTGACTTGACATTGCAGGGAGTTGAGGAGGGCGGAGGGGATCAGGAAGGCTGAGTGGCACCATGGGATCCACACCACACACTCAGGCACCTGCCATCATGTCAGGCTTCATGCAACAAATTTGCCAACTAACCGTTATTTAGAAATTATTGAAATGCTTATCACTGACTAATAAACACAGACCACCAGCAGGTGGTAAAAGTGTTGTTCAGTTTCTATTATTAGATTGTACTCCATCTGCTAATTGTAAAAATGTCAGTGGTTCGTTTTTTTGGCCTATTAATTGAAGCTTACTAAGTAAGGCAAACATATTGTAGACTGTTTCTTAATGGTTATGGGAAATCAGTTTTATTTGAATAGTAGTTAGTAAATAGAATTGTTATTTCATGCTGATTCTAAGTAGCCAAACCCATACATAATTTCATTATTTTAATGTAGGAAATGATCACAAGATATTAGTTAATGGTAGACCATTTTTTTTCTTCATGCTTGTCCATTACTTTTTCTTTATAAAATGAAAAACCTGCATCTCAAAGGTTTTTTCCCCTGCACTGTATCAGATTTTATTAATTCACTAGAGGCCTGATGCACGAAATTCGTGCAAGAGTAGGCCTTCGCAGCTGCAGCTCTGGCTTTGTCAGGAAGGACGTCTGGTCTAACTAGCATATTATGCTTTTATTATTATAGATGACTGGCTTTCTTTGTTTTCATTTTAAACCACTAAGTTCTCTGCCCTTTTTGTTCTCAGACTTGCTGGAGCATATAGTAGCAAATGTTAACTACTCCAGTAAACTGCAGCAAACTTTCTGTATCTGTGAAAAAAAATCAGTGTGGGAAATTTTAATTGACTTCTTAAACAGAGCCCTGGTATTCCAAAGTACTGTTTGTTATAGTTAAAAAATAGGTAAATGGAGAGAGACTTTAACAGAGTTTGAGTACGTGGGCTCAGCGTCATTGGGGTGTTAACTTGGGTCAGTGATTTTCATCTGGTGTGCCATGGTGGGCACACTGGTGTGCTGCAAGAATTTTTAAAATATGCAATGCCTGACTGTTTAGAAAGGGGTATTGACCTCTTTTCCCTTAGATGGCCAGGTTAAAAAAAAATGACAATGGCCAATACAACAATAGCCATCTGGTGTGAATGAATCAAAATTATACTTATTTTTTTGTTTGTCAGATCGGGAAAAAGTGTATATATTTTTTGGTGTTCTGCAGAACTTTAGTAATTAGTTTATGTGTGCCATTAGATGAAAATGATTGAAAATTGCTGACTTAGATGAGGTCATCGTGGCCCAGAGTCTGGTTTTTAGTTTTGTAGGTGTGGAAACTGAGTCTTGTGAACACATCCCACTCAGGGAGACTGACCTGCTCCAGGCAGATGAACTCTCAGGACACAGACGTGTAAACCAGAATGTCAGTTTATTGCCCTACAGCGGAAAGAATGTAGCTGCCAAGTGGATTGGACTGTGCTGGTTGGAAGACTAGCGCTTTATTCCCATCGGACAAGCTATAGGAGAAGTTGTGGTGTACATAGAAGAGCAAACATTTTTTATTTTGATGAAGTCTCATTTATCACTGTGGCTCATGCTTTTGATGGCATACTTAAGAAATCTTTGCCTAACCTAAGGTCAAAGATTTTCACCAATATTTTCTTCTAAAAGTTTTATAATTGCTCTCTTACATTTAGGACTAAGGTCCATTTTGGATTAATTTTTGTCTATGGTGTTAGGTACGCATGGTAGTTGCATATGAATGTCTAGTTGTTCCAGCACTGTTTGTTGCAATTGAATGTTAATGATACTGAATCTTCCAATCTATGACACAGTATATATTCACATCTTTAAGTTCTCTCATCAGTCTTCATAGGTACATTATTTTAGTGATTAGTAGAGCACAAACTGTGGACTCAGATCTGTGTTCAGCTCATGGCTCTGCCAATTACTATGTAAGTGACCTTAGGCAAGTTACTAAGCTTCTGTAAGTCTCAGTTGCCTCAACCTGTAGGGATAATACCTCATTGATTGATGTTTGCAAGGATTAAATGAAATAATGTATGTAGAGGGCCTAACCTGGTGGCTGGCAAAACGTTAAGGGCACAATAGAAATTGGTGTTGTCGTCATCACCATCATTGTTGTCTTTACCATCAAGTAGTGGTAGCCTGGTACGGCCGTCTCTGCCAGCTGGCTATTCTTGCCCAGTGTCGGACGGCAGCTGCTCCGGGCTCCCTTTTTTGTCAGCTTGGCTAATGAACTCGGCCAAACTCTGGCTCTTTGGGTTTCTCTTTTCTCTACATCACACTGGCATTCTCCAGCTGAACTGCCACATATTCCTGCTTTGGGTTATGTTAGTACCACTGATTAGACCACAGCTTTCCTTTGCATTCAGTCCAGCCCTTTTCTGATATTCCAGTCTTGCATTCTGCTTTTGCTCGGAGGAGTTTGTCCTGGGTGTTCCCCTGTGCTGTTGAACGCTCTTATTATGTGTTCATGTAACGCTGAGAGTTCTGGGGCTGCCTCACTCACAATCACCCCAGTTTCTATTTGAGTATTTTGTAGATTGTGCAGTAACTTGTTTATTAGGATATCATGTTTTAAATGTTTACTATACAGACTCTATATTTGTAAAATTTGCCTCATCGATGGGAAAGTGGGAGTAAAACAGGGTGAGATTTTTATTTTAAAATGTATTAAAGATGTGAGTGTTGTAATAGAAAATAATTTGACATTATCTGAATCACCTTGTAGCTGTAATGCTACTCCCAGCATTATGAATTCGGAAAATCCATTGTTTGGAAATCAGAATTGTAACTGTTACCACTGTCCCCTGTGAGGTTTGCTGGGTGTCACTCTCCCTTGCAGGGAGCACAGGGAAATGGAAGTAGGTTCCCGTGGGAAGGTTTGGGATTTTTATCCTACAGCTACATGATGTCCGCATTTCTAAATCAGTCATGCTTTAGCTTCAAAAGAGTATTTTGTATTTGGCACTAAATATTCTACTCTTCTGAGTCATCAAATATTATTATGTTTTATTCAGTGTTGGCTTTAGAACAAAATAAGCTTCTTCATAACCATGCAATTCTGGGCCAGGCATGTCTCCTTTTTATGCATCAGTTTCCTTTTCTCTAAAATGGGAATAAAATGGGGAATAGTGCCCATCTAGTTTGTGGATTAAATTCTTAAATTTTCAGAACAGTGCCCCAAATGGAGGGTACTCAGTAAAGGTTAGCAGCCTGTTTTATTCTGTTTTTTTTGAAGAGTGGCATCCTCTGCTTACTTACTTTGTTCAGTAAAAACCACTTAGCCAAATTGATGGTTTAGCCAGTCGTTTCATTCAACCATCCTGCTTACATAGAAAATACTGAGGTTTTGATTTAAAAAAAAAAGTGGATGCATTTGTTTTTATTATGAGCTGGTATTACTGTTGTAGGAACTCAGAAGTAGTCTTTTGACTCCATAATTGGTAACATCAAGTTCACTTTTATTTTTAAAAATAACATGGAAATTTTGTCTTCCAATATTGAATCGGATTTTCCACCGGTCCTATGTTTTACCTTGTTTCTACATAAACTCACTGAGTCACAAGGAAGGTATTTGATTTGCTAACAGCCACAAAGGAAATCAAAGCACTTGGCTCCTGGTGTGTTTCCCCAGTCCCAGCTCATTCAGTTTCCTTAGAAACTGCACGATACATGTGATTTGTGAATTATATGTTAACTAAGCTTCAGAACTCTCAATTATTTGCAACTTGTTTTAAACACTAAAAAAATAATTTGAATAATTTTAATGAACAAATGTTCACTTATGTATATTTATTTAAATATCTAAAATTAAGATATAAAATTGAAAGTATGGAAATTATGTAAATGAAAATTTTATACATCACAGGAAATTTGGTGGAAGATTTTAGCATTCAAAGGGATCAGTATCATTTCTATATTTTTGTACAGTGAATTCAAAATCAATTCAGCAGCTTCAGCTTGAAGTGATAGTTTTGGCTTAATTTAAAGTCTTACAACAACCCCAAGAATGTCAGTTAGACACTATGACAAGCTGTTCATTCAGGACATTGGCACTTGGAAAAAAGTTAACAACAGAAAATACTGCTGGGGAAGAAATATTTCACAAAGGAAAAGTCAAAAGGGGATAGAGAGCACATTAAAGTGGAAACCAAAATGCGTTTTTCTCATGCAAAAATATAGGAGCAAGAGCTACTGCTTCTACTTTTTTTTATGATTACTTATTTATTGGAGAGTCCGGGGGTTTGGCGGGTAGGGAGGAAGAGAGAGAGTGTAAGAGAAAGTAAGAGAAAGAGAGAAAGAAACATGGATTGGTTGCCTCTCCTGTATGTACGCCTCTCATGTATGTGCCCTGACCAGGGATCAAACCACAATCTGGGTATGTGCCCTAACCGGAAATCGAACCCTCAATTGGGATGATGACCTAGCCAACTGAGCCATACCAGCCAGGACACCAATTCTACTTTTTATGAATCAGTCACGGGGAAAAAGTGTTCTTATTTGTAAGGGATTACTGATAATTATTATCACCATATTAAAGGTGTTGCTCTAACAAGATCTGTGGAGGAGCTTTAACAAGAGAATTACAACATGGAATATTCTAAAGGTCCGGGTCACCACACTGTGAAATAGTGCTTGAGCTCTTGCTCTGTTTGGATGGGTGTTGACTGGCTGTCCAGTTTGGTCTGCTTGAAAGATTCATATTAGGGGCTGGGGGAGTTAAAACAAATTTTCTTCATAGCTTTCTCACTGAAAGGGAGTTTCGGCTCTGGCAGTCAGGAAAATGGTTGGTGGAAGTTTGATGATTATATCAAAAGAAAATGGCATTGGTGAATTTAAATAGAAGATGCTTGCACTCAGATTGTTTGGTTTAAGACTTTGCTGTCCATATTGACGATTATTATTTAAAAAATATGTATTTTATTGATTTTTTAGAGAGAGAGGGAGAGGGATAGAGAGAGAGAAACGTTGATCCCCGATCAGCTGCCTCCTCCATGCGCCCCCACAGGGGCTCACGCCCCCAACCTGG
>NW_006285797.1:2828499-2830490 GCF_000327345.1 Myotis davidii
ATGATTATTTTGCAGTCTCCAAGCACTTAAGAGACTGAAGCGTATTTACACAGTAGTGTCCCTACTATAGAGATTGAGAAAGGAACAAAAAAACCTGCCAAGGAAAACAAAGTATCAAATAAGATTGTAGCATAATATTTAAAAGTGAGTTCCAAAGGAATAGGCTGTTTCCAAATATTTAGTTAATGTCGTTGCCCATGTTCTAGAGTTAATGGTAGATATACCATCTATAATAATAAAAGCGTAATATGCTAATTACACTGGATATCCTTCTGGACGAGCTTCAGGGTGAAGCTGGGGCTGCAAGGAAAGCCTGGGTCTTGGGTGCCTGCTGGCGGCCGGAGGGAAGCCTGAGTCCCGGGTGCCAGAGAGACGCTGGTGCCAGCAGCCGGGGGAGGAAGGCCTACTCTTGCATGAATTTTGTGCACTGGGCCTCTAGTAGTATTATAAGAGCACAAGAGTTGTGCAATCTTGGCTCTTCCTATTTACCTTTCTGTTTCACTTTTCCTTACCTGCAAAATATGGATAATATCCACCTGCAGGATTTTTTTTGAAAGTGAAATGGGATGATATGTATGGAAAGCACTTAGCTGCTTAGCACATGATAAACACCCCAAATGGCAATTATTATTGCATGGATTTTCATGGTAGCTACAGTGGAGTATTTTTGATCATTTGCCAGTTTTGTACCATCCTGTATGATATTCTTTCTGTGTCTGGGCCTTCTTAAGTATAATGATTTTCCTCTTTTCAAATTCAGTGTTGACCTTTTCAAAAGTCTGGAATTCACAGAAGACAAGGAATTATCTTAACACTTCATGAATGGTGATGTTTATATTGGATTGGCTGGGCGCCAGGCAGCAAACAACATTGAAAAGCGGACATAAATTTCCCCCTTTCCAAGGGGCCACATGGTGCTCCTTCCCTGCATCAGGCTCTGTGGCATCAATGGGTGTTATGTGTGTAGAGCAAGGGAAAGGTCTTGCTACTAACAAGTAGGGCAGTGCACTATATGAGATCAGTTAGTATGTTCCCATGAGCTCATGCTTGCACTGAAAGACGTCTTTGTCTTGAGGTCCTATTAGAGCCTGGCTAGCAGTTAAAGGGTCAATATTTGGTCTAATTCTCAGGGGTGTTGAATGTGGCTAGGATGCTCTGAGTTTGTCAAGAAACTAGTGGTAGTAAAGCCCAAACAAAAACATTTATTAGAATCTTACATGTTGCACATTGTTCGGTGATGTTTGCTAAGAAGTTTATTCTTGTTATCAAATTTAAAAGAATGACTTAAATCTTTTCCCCTAAAGTTGTAAGTAGTACTTGAATCCATAAAGTTAAGAAAAATTTTGCTCATTGTTCATGGAGGTCATTGCATTATTCCATTTAATTCGTAATTAATTCCATTCATAATGCTGTTTTCAAATCCATTTTCTGATTATTTGATAGATTAATAAAAAAACCCAAATAATCAAGAAGTAGATCTTAAGAGATTATAAATTAGGAATCAGCTTTAATTTCCCCCTTAAGACTTATTATGTGGCATGTATCAGTAAAATTAGAACATTTAGTAAGTTTTACCTTATCATTTCTTTTTATTTATCATCTTTAGTCTTCCCATGTGAGAGGAATTTACTCAGTTAATTATTTGCCTTCTAATAAGTAACATTCTTGTTGGGCATCTCCTATTCAAAGTACCTTTGGTACCGTTGGCCAGGCGCAGGGCGATGGGGCTTTCTTTCGTTGCAAGCATCTGGCTGCTCTCTTTTGTTTGATCAGTGTAATCATAGGGCACTTTTAGGTTTCATGGACTAGTCCAAACTGTTTTTATTTTTCTTAGTGTAATTATACATTCTTCCACACAGAAGCATGGCTAATGGTGCATTTTAAGTTCGTGAACAATTTAGAAAATAAGTTATTAAACATGTTTTGTTTCCAGCTTGCCCACTAGCAGACTATACAGTAGTCCCTTTCTGAACAAGAGGAAATCAGCACAC
>NW_006285797.1:2830850-2832104 GCF_000327345.1 Myotis davidii
GAAACATCGATCAGCTGCCTCTTGCACACCCCCTACTGGAGATGTGCCTGCAACCAAGGTACATGCCCTTGACCGAAATCGAACCCGGGACCCTTCAGTCTGCAGGCCGAGGCTCTATCCACTGAGCCAAACCGGTTAGGGCCAAGAAGTGTGATCTTAACACCCAGGGAGCAGCCTATGTGTGATGAGAGGTGAGGGTGTCGTAGCTGGGTGGACCATTGGGACTTCATGTGGTAGAGGCTGGAGCCTGATACCTCCTGAGGTCAGGCTAAGAAGAGTTCCTGCTTCAACTCGTGACTCTGAGTGAGTGCATTGTCAGTGTGGCAGCTCCAGGGGCTGAGAGGTGGAAGGGGTGGACCTTCCCATCTCGGCCCTTCTGCAGAGATAATGTTTATTGATTTTTACTGTCTAGCGCATGCTTTCTTTCTGAAATGCATTGATGTGCTCACAAGTGCCAAGTTTTGGTCTAGCCAGTTGTAAACCATATAAAGTGGAATTATCCTCTCTCCTTAATGAACTAATGAGAGTGCTTTGTGTCAAGGACTCCTAACAGAGGAAATTACTGTGTTTATGAATATTTGTAAATAAGCACAGTTTTCTCTTCGTAGCATTATTCACAGTAGCCAAGAGGTGGAAGCACTCACGTGTCCATTGATGGATGAATGGATGAACAAAACGTGGTTTATAGATGACAAAATATTGAGCCTTAAAAGGAAGGAGATTCTGACTCGTGCAACTTTTAAGGCCTTATGGTTAGGGAAATAAGCCAGTCATAAAAAGACAAATACTGTATGATTTCACTTACATATAGTAGCTAGAGTAGTCAAATAGATAGAACAAAAAGTCTAATGGTAATTACTAGGGAATGAGTATGGGGGGGCAGGAATACAGGAGGAGTTGTTTAATGTGTACAGAATTTTAATTTTGCAAGATGAAAAGTTTTGGAGATTGGGTGCACAACATGAGAATATACTCAACACCAATGAACATTACAAATATACACTTACAAATAATTGAGATGGTAGATTTTGTTACATATTTTCCTACTTTACAATCTATAATAATAAAAGCATAATATGCTAATTAGACTGGACATCCTTCTGGACGAAACGGGGGCTGCGAGGGAAGCTCGGGTCCCGGGTACCTGCCAGCGGCCGGGTCCCAGGTGCCAGAGGGAAGCAGGTGCCGGCAGCCAGGGGAAGGAAGGCCTACTCTTGCACAAATGTCATGCATTGGGCCTCTAGTATTTAAAAT
>NW_006285797.1:2833012-2833799 GCF_000327345.1 Myotis davidii
AATGCAAACCATTTAGTCTAGTTTGTTTTAGAGATCCTAAACTTCCAAGTCAACTCTCAGTTTTAGTGGCCTTGGTTAAATCACTTGATCTCCCTCTGTATCAATTTACTCATATGCCATAAAAGCAGAGATGATAATAGACACATTAATTTTGTGAATAGAATATTATTCAGTCTAGGCTCATTTACCTTAGGCAAGTTTCACTATTACATGCCCAGGAGCAGAGCCTGTTCTACCATCTCGTGCTCTGATAGTTGGACATCCTTATGCCTCAGGTATCTTATTTATAAGACTGGAAGGATCACTGTACCTACTTCATTGGGTTATTGTGAGATGAAAATGAGTTATTGCGTGTGAATTTCTTGGAAGGGTGCCCGACACATGGTTACTCAATACTGCAATGAATATATTGCTATTCTCTTAGTTCAGAGCCTGTGATAGCTGTTTGTAACTTAAACTGTCAGTGTTTCAATAAATAAGAACTTATAATTTGGTATTTATTTATTTATCTATTTATTCATTCATTAATTTATGTATTCACTGTGTAGTGAATCATGGTCTTAAGGACATTGTACTTCGCCCAGGAATCAACGTAGTGCCATGCTTTTTCATGGAACTAATATCCCATCGTAGTAGACTAATCCGAAGAAGCAGAGCTTCCTAATAATCAAGATTCTCGCTGACCTTTGAATTGAGAATTTAGGCTATTTGCTCCTGAAAATTTTGTTATATCCATAAACTCTTCCCTGAACCTATTTTCTCAGCCATTTGTGGGTATGGAAAGTGC
>NW_006285797.1:2833824-2840243 GCF_000327345.1 Myotis davidii
ATGTGAATTTCTTGGAACGGTGCCTGACACATGATTACTTAATACTGCAGTGAATATATTGCTTTTCTCTTAGTTCAGAGCCTGTGATAGCTGTCTGTAACTTAAACTGTCAGCGTTTCAATAAATAAGAACTTATAATTTGGTATTTATTTATTTATCTATTTATTCATTCATTAATTTATGTATTCACTGTGTAGTGAATCATGGTCTTAAGGACATTGTACTTCGCCTAGCAATCAACGTAGTGTCATGCTTTTTCAGGGAACTAATATCCCATCGTAGTAGACTAATCAGAAGAAGCAGAGGTTCCTAATAATCAAGATTCTCGCTGACCTTTGAATTGAGAATTTAGGCTATTTGCTCCTGAAAATTTTGTTATATCCATAAACTCTCCCTGAACCTATTTTCTCAGCCATTTGTGGGTATGGAAAGTGCTGTCTGATCCTCTAGTGCAGTGGTCGGCAAACTCATTAGTCAACAGAGCCAAATATCAACAGTACAACGATTGAAATTTCTTTTGAGAGCCTAATTTTTTAAACTTAAACTATATAGGTAGGTACATTGTTATTAACTTAATGAGGGTACTCCTAAGGCTTAGGAAGAGCCACACTCAAGGGGCCAAAGAGCCACATGTGGCTCGCGAGCCGCAGTTTGCCGACCACGGCTCTAGTGCATGAATGAAGACAGGCAGTACAAAGTGCACATTCAGGGCATGACTGATTTTCCGTGCCATCACTGGTGGGCCCTTGGTACCAGTGCATAGAAATGCTTCTTCTTAGGTACATCTTGCGTTAAAAACGTAGGGGGGATGGCATGCTAGGCACATGGTATCGGGGAGAAATGATCAGAACTTGATGATAAACACACAGAGTCCGTCAGCAGGTCTTTGGCTTTCATTATGGACTGATCAGGAAATCACACACTGTAAGAAGGTCAGACAAGATTAATATGAAATTCTGAAGAATTTGGGCTTACCATATGTGGCCTACCCCCCTTTTTCCTGTCTCTTATGAATAAGCTTTAGTCTGTTCCATCATGCTCTAAGTTTTACGGGCAGGCTGTCCCACCCCAGGGCAGCACACCGCTGTGACTAGGAAGGTAAGTCTGTTTAATCATGGGGCTCAGTATTTGGAAACCACCTCCTTGTCCGTAGTGATGTTCTCCAATTTAGGTTTTATTGGAAGTAAAGGTGACATTTTGATTTTGTTTGCCTTCTTACTTCTTTTCTCTTATCCATCTATCTAAATGATTCCTGTTACCTCTCATCTATTTTATCTCATTTCTCAATTGGTTCAGATCAATGCCTTGTGCTTTTTGATGCCGTACATTTCTGAGTTTAATTACGTGCCATTTATTATTTGTGTAGAGAAACCAGGGTTAATTCAAGTATAAGGAGCCACTGCCATAACAATTGGCAGTAAAGATAAGCACTTTCATCTTTGCATAAAGATGAGCAGCATTCATTCTTAATTTCTAGTAAATTAATTTGTAAAGCATAATGGGTCCTGTTAGGACCCCAAACTGTATTTGCATTTGTATTCCACTGTGATAAATGTTAAGATTTTAAATGAAGCTGTTACATGTCTGTCTCCTCAAAACATGTACAAAACCTTCAAGTTTTGATTTGACTATGGTTTTTAAGTAGACAATTTGTTTTTGTAATGTTATTGAAAATAAAATCTGTAGATGTGATAAAGGAGTTCTAGGGAGCAAAAATATTTTAAAGACATTAAAAACAAAAATGAATAATTTAGGTATAGCATTTTTTAATGAAAAAATTTAGTATAAAGCTTCAGTCTACTCTTATTTTCCACTCAGAAAAATTTTTGAAATATGTAACCCCTTTGAAATTTAAAAAAAAATTTAAATGAACTTTTTATTTAGAATAGTTTGAATTTGCAGAAAAATTCCAAATACAGTACAGATAGTTCCTGAGTACCCTGTGCCCAGTTTTCTCTTTCGTTGCATTAGTACATTCATTTGTCACAACTATTGGGCCATCATTAGTACATAACCTTTAATTAAACATATTACTTGACTTGGATTTTATTAGTTTTTCCTTATCATCCATTTTCTGTTCCAGGATCTTATCTAGGAACATGTCTCTTTAGTTTCCTCTGGCCTATGTGTGACCTTTCATAGATTTTCCTTTTTTTTCCCCTTTTTTTTGGTTAATCCTCACCTGAGATTTTTTAAATGTATATAATAGTTATTATTTATTTATTTATTTATTTATTTATTTATTTATTTATGGTTTTTCAGAGAGTAGAAGGAAGGGAGGGAGGGAATGAGAAAGAAAGAAAGAGAGAAACATAAGTTTAAGAGACACATTTACCTACCGGTTGCCTCTCCCGCGAGGCCTGACTGGGGTCTGGGAGTGTACCCGCAACTGAGGTACATGCTCTTGACCGGGAATCGAACCCGAAATCCTTTGGTGCATAGACCGACACTTCAACCACAGAGCACACCGACCAGGGTAACTTTCCTTGTACTTGATGACTTTGACAGTTTTGAGGAGTACTGGTTGGGTATTTTGTAGACTATCTTTCAAATTGGTTTTGTCTGACTGTTTTTTCATGGTCAGATTAGCATTTCCCACTGGAATATTAACACCTTATGTGTAAGTCACGGTCCCAGTGTCTTACAGGCTAGAGTGCAAGTCTAGTAATTCCATGATGTACACTTGCAATGGGGTTTTTCTCCAGGTTAGAAGTTTTTAAGCGGAGGTTAAAGATCAGGCTCTCTCTATATTTGTAGGTAACATTTTGCATTCAAGAAACCCCACAAGTTTCACTAGATTCTTGAAGGGACCTATGATCCAAAAACTTAAACTAGCTGTTAGTGCGTGCTAGTGTTCGATACAGTTTTGCTCTGTGGTTGTGATTCATTCTTCCTCTTATGTATGTGCAGTTTGTGTTCATGGCCAACAGTGTATAGATTTCTAATTTTTTGTATAGGAAAATGGAGTCTCAGTATTTTGCCCATTAATACTTAAAAACAAAACATACACATGGATATTTTGACCCAGGATTTTTGCACTTATTTAATGATTATTTATACGTTTGTAATTGCCACAAATAATCATATTTACAGTTTAATCTTTTATAAACATTTTAATACTCTACATTCAATACAGGAAGTTAAAGTGTCTCCTTAAATGACACCACATTCTTTAACTATTACATTACAGACACAAGCCAGAATGTCATTTGGACAACTGCTCTTTGCAGACAGTTTTAGTCACATACCAGTGTGAGGATTAGCATTAGCCTAAATTTGGGGCCCAGTGTAAAAGAATTTATGAACTTTGAAAGTAATTCCCAGTTTTTTTAGGTGATGTTTATCATTCTACTCCCTTTTGAAGAGACTCTATTATCTAACAGGATAATTTTATGGTCAGAGTTATTTTCAAAGGTAAATTATTCTGGGTTGTGGTAGCTCTACGACGATGTATCTATTGTCCAGAAGAGATACTTTGACAAATATAGCTCTCCCTTTCCAACGCCTACCTTACCCCTCAATAACTTAGGTGCCCGGCTGGTTATTTCTTTGTTTACATTTTTAAAGGCAGCAGGTTTTACTGAGAGTCACATTTTAAAGGTGTAGCAAAAACTAGCCTGGGATGCAAACCCTAGTTACTCTGCAGGTCTGGAGTAAACTGAGCATGGCAGGGTTATGTTCCTTCAGTAGTGGACCCAAGCTCCCAGCTCTGGGCAGATGTATGGGATAAAATAAGGCATCTCACGCCTTGGATTTTAATTTATTAATAAGGTTTTAAATGAGCAATTATGATTTTTTTTATTAAGTTAGGTTGATTTCCAGCTTAGTCACTAAGGTGTATTTATTTGACAGCTTGAAGATAGTATAGTACAGAAATTATATCATACTCCATTGTGTAACCTCAAGACCATGAGGTCTTGGAGTCCAGCAGACCAGGTGTTGAAATCCTGGCTATGCCATGTTAAGAGGCCACCTTTTGTTATTTAACTTCTCTGTCACTCCGTTTCCTTACCAAATTTATGGCTTCCTGGTTACTGTCATACCACTAAACCCCTTTATCTGCTTTTATGGAGTCTAATGTGGGAACAGACATTGATGATGTCACCGCACATATACCTATAAAATTATTATTGGAATAGGTGTTATGAATGTAGGAAGGAGGCTGATCAGTGATTCTCTCTCATCATTGATGTTTCTGTCTTTCTCTCCCTCTCCCTTCCTCTCTGAAATCAATAAAAATATTTAAAAAATGTATTTCTTAAAGAAAGAAAAGAGCAGGTTCATGGAACAGTGATAGGATATACAGTTCTTCCTGGGTGTCTTCTGGGCATTGGCTCCAGGAACACCCCCGAATATTAAAATTCAAGGATGCTCAAGTCCCTTATATAAAACTAGAGGCCCAGTGCACGAAATTTGTGCATGGGTGGGGTCCCTAGGCCTGGCTGTCGATCAGGGCCAGGCCGATCACCTCCCTGCCTCCCCCCTCTCCTCCTTCCTTCACCGCCTGCATTCGCTGCCACCCACCCCTGGTTCCCCAGCCCTAATCAGGCGATCGGGACCTGCCGGCTAGGGGGAGGGACCGGGAGGTTGGCTGGCACGCCCCATTAGCAATTGGGGCCTGCAGGCTGGGGGCAGCTCCTGCAGTGAGCGTCTGCCCCCTAGTGGTCAGTGCATATCAGAGTGACCGGTTGTTTGGTCATACTGTTGTAATGCTCACTTAGGCTTTTATATATATATATATAGATGGTGTACTGCCCTGGTTGGTGTAGCCCAGTTGGTTGGGCATTGTCCATCCTATACACTGGAAGGTTGCTGATCAATCCCCAGTCAGGGCACATGTCCGGGTTGCGGGCTTGATCCCCCAATGAGCCAGTGAGGGATGTGCAGGAGGCAGCTGATTGATATTTCTCCCTCTTCTTTCCTCTCTAAAAATAAATAAAAAAATCTTAAAAAATAAAATAAAACAGTGTACCATTTGCATATAACCTATGCATATCTCCCCTTATAATTTAAATCATCTCTAGATTACTTAAAATTCCTAATACAATACAAATTCCATGTAATAGCTGTTATCTATATTATTTAGGGAATAATGACAAGAAAAAGTCTGAACATGTTCAGTATGGATGCAGCCATCGTAGGCCTATCTATAGAATACATATCAGCAACAACATAACATTCCCCCTTAATATTTTCATCTCATACAGGACCTACATATACAGAGGCCAACTGTAATGAGGTTGAGGTTTGTCAGATGGAAGTCAGCAAACACATATGAAAAGTAACTCTTTACCTTAAATTTTTGGTACAGTTGTATGGTTTCCTTATACATGGTTGTGATAGTTTATATCTACTTTTGCTATCCTTTTTATATGTGTCATTTCAACTCCATTTTGGAAGTGGGCAAGATATGAATGATAAAGTAATATGAGTATAAGCTTTTTGAAGACAGGAATACCTTTTTTTATTATTAAATAGACTTTTAGATCAATTTTAGGTTCATAGGAAAATTGGGCAGAAAGTGAAGAGTGTTTCCATAAACCCCCATTCAGCTCTGTTGCCCACTTTTAATTGGGTTGTTTGTTTTCTTATTTTTGAGTTTTTAGATAATAGTATTTTGGATGATAGCCCTTTTTCCAGTAAGTGTTTTGCAAATATTTTCTCTCAGACTTTGGCTTGCTTTTTAGTTCTCTTGAGTGTCTTTTTCAGAGCAGAAGTTTTTAATTTTAATGAAGTCCAACTTATCGCTGTTCTCTTTCATGGATTATGTTTTTGGTGTTGTCATCACCAAATCCAGGGTCACCTAGATTTTCTCCTATGTTATCGTCTAGAAGTTTTATAATTTTGCATTTTACATTTAGGTTTGTGATTCATTTTGGGTTAATTTTTTGTGAAGTATCTGTGCCTAGATTAATTCCCCCCCCACCTGAATGTCCAGTTGTTCTGACACCATTTGTTGAAAAGATTATCTTTTCTCTGTTGAATTGTTTTTACTTTTTTGCTCAAAGATCAGTTGATTGCAATTGTGTCAGCCTATTTCTAGGCACTGTTTTCTATTCCACGAATCTGTTTGTTCTTTCACCAGTACCACTCTCTTGACCACTGTAGCTTCATAGTAAGTCGTGAAGTCAGGGAGTATCAGTCCTCTAACTTATTTATTTTTTAGTATTATGTTGGCTCTTCTCGGTTGGGATAATTTTTTATACCTCAGGAAAAAGTAAACATTTTGTATTGAGAACATTTTTTTAAAAAATATAGCAGCTGTAGTGATCTTCAAAAAAGTTAGATTTGTTATTTCTTTGCTCTAGATCCTTCTAATGGCTTCCCATACCAGTGAGAGTCAAATTGAAGGTCCTTGATGTTTCCCCGGGTTCTCCAGTGACTGACTCTTCTGTTACCTCCCTGAACTCATCTCTTAA
>NW_006285797.1:2840286-2852336 GCF_000327345.1 Myotis davidii
ACAATACCCTTGATCTTGCTTGAACATACCAGGCATACCCTGTCCTGGGCCTTAGCAGTGGCTGTTACCTCTGCCTTGATGTCTTTCTCCCAGATATCTGCATGGCTAACTCTTTCATCTCTTTACAGTCTTATCCAAATACTACCTTTCCAATGAGGACTCTGATCATTTTATTTGAAATTCTAGCTTGTCTCCCTCCCACCTCTCAGCCTGTGTACTCTCAATCTCTTATCATGCTCTAAATTTTTCGTAGCCATCATTACTTTTAATATCCTGTAGACTTATTTATGCTTATTGTTCTTGCTATCATCTCTCTCTTTCTGCCAGAATTTAATTCCAAATGACAGGGCTCTTTGTTTTGTTAACCAATATGTCTTCAGCTTATAAAACATAATAAGCTTTCAATAAATAATAATTTTCAAAAGTGAATGAATGATTTGGTAATTGGTAGGTGTCTAATAGAATGGTGGTTTGCAGATAGCACTCATAAGTTCTCAGTTATTACCTTTCAGTGTCCACATCTATTGTGAAACTAAAATATTTTGAAGCATAAAATTAGGGGGAACTGACAGAGAGAGAGGTTAAGTAAGAAAGGAGGGAAGGCTTTGAAAATCTCACAGAAAATGGGTGTTTTCTCTGGTGACCTTCACTAGCTGGTGGGCACTCGTATAAGACAATATGAGATTAGAATGTGCAGGTTGTGGAGTCTCTAAGATCATGATGATAGGCTAGTAATCTGACAGATGATGAAATTGGGCCCAAAGAATACATGTTCCTTACTCATGTAGCTAGATAGTGGCAGACAATCATATAGAGATTGGCTAAGTCTGCATTTGGTGTCTTTTGATTCTTTCTTTGCCAACTGCCTTCCCAACATTAAAAAAAAAATCCTCATGTCCTTCCTGACTCCCTTTTCCCTAATTTCTTCTTCTTTTTAACAAATATTTGAATACCTTCTTTCTGCTAGGCATGTGCTTGCTGCTGAAAATACAAGGATAAATGAAACAAGGTCTTGCTCTTAGATTTTGTCATGCGTATCGAGGGAGCTGGACCTGAACCTATAGCTAGGGGATCCCAGTGCCCCTAGTGCAGAGGGAGCATGGGAGGCCGAGGAGCATGACGGGGCACCAGAAGTTACAGAGTACTGACAGTGACTGAAGGAGTAGAAGAAGAGCCTCTGGCCAGGCAGAATAGCAAATGGCATTTGCTTTTAAAGTGATTTGACTGCAAATAGTCTTAGAAAATGTGCAGTTGCTTTACTTTTTGGTGACTTGCATTTTTCAGGTTAGCCACTGGGGTGCGCAGGAAAGCCTAGCTGTGATTCTCACATGTAGAAGTGGTGAGACCAGGACTGGGAAAAGGTTTTGGCTGAGGAAGGGTACTGAGGAACAGGTAGTTGGACTTTGGTTGGAGGGGTTCCGGACTGTGAGAGGGCACAGGCCAGGCTGAGGGACGCGCCCTCCCCTCCCCCCAGTGCACAAATGTCATGCACCAGGATTCTAGTGTTTATATGAATGTTCCTGAAATATGTAAGGGAAAAATTAGAGCACATGGCCTCAGATTCCAAATTCCTAAGGATAAACAAGAAGGAACCACTTTCTGTAAAGGTGTTACTCTTATAAATCTGTTCTACTCATAGTGTAGAACATAGTAGGTGTCTGGCCAACATGGCTCAGTGGTTGAGTGTTGGATTCTGAACCAGGAGGTTACAGTTCGATTCCCAGTCAGGGCACATGCCCAGGTTGTGGGCTTGATCCCCAATGTGGGGCATTCAGAAGGCAGCCAATTGATGATTCTCTCTCATCATTGATGTTTCTATTTCTCTCTCCCTTTCTCCTCCTCTCTGTAAAAATAAAAAAAGAACATAGTTTGTATTAGAATAAATGCTTGTTGGTTAAATTCAGTAAACTAATCAAGAAAAAAAATCACCGTTTTTTAAAATTTTTACCTAAAAATATGTATAGAAGGTTTTAAAAGAAGAGCTAAAGGGAAGATAGTTGTGCAACTATTTTACATTGTTTCATTAAGCAAATAAAAAAGCATGATTAATCCTTTTCTGAATTGTCAGCAGGACGTTCAAGCACAATTGTGAGAGTTCAAGTTTATTTTTTCTCCACAGATTTTAAACCTGGGGTTAAGATGCCAGGACCCCACCTCTGGCCTAATGAACCTTTATTTTTAATATGTTTTTATTGATTTTAGAGAGAGGAAGGGATAGGGAGAGATAGTTAGAAACATCAACTGCCTCATATATGCCCCACACTGGGAATCGAGTCTGCAACCCAGGCATATGCCCTGCGGGGACTATCAGTGACTTAAGGCAGGATTCTTGAACAAGGAGGCAGTCAAAGTGTGACCTCCTTGTTCGTTCATGGGTTGACCTCAACCACTGAGCCACACCAGCTGGGCCCTAATAAATCTTTGAGGGCCTGTTCAGTTGCATTCATGCAGTGCATCAGGAACTCTGTTTTTCAGGCTGCAGTTTCTTTGCTATTTATTGTCTGGGCTCAGAAACCTTTGAGTGCACCAAACCAGAAGGGAATGGCAGCATGCAAGGTACAAAAGGATTGAACTGCATTAGAGGTTTATGGTATTCACTAATAACTTTGAATGATAAAAACATACCAACAGCTGATAATATAAAAAAAACGATAGCTACAAAGTCATTATAGTAGTTACAAAATTAGTTTCTTGAGGTAGTCACTGTTACTACTTGTGTTTGATGATTTAAAAGAAATATTGGGCACATAAATATTTTTTAAAAAGTTTTCTACGGAGACCCACAACAACAGTCATTTAAAATGATCACTTTTATGTCAACTCGGGGCAGTGCAGAGGTGGGGAGTCAGGACTGAATGCAGCTCAGTTCCATGAGTTCAGCCAGGGCTGGGATGACGGTCAGGGTCACGGACTGTGGTGGTTTTAAAACATTTGATGATTAAAAAAAATATTGGGTACACCAGTTTTTATTTTTCTGCTTTTCCCATTAAAATGTCAGAGCCTTTGACTTCTCTCCTTGAATCTAGTTGGGCACCTGGCTCACCTGTAACCAGAAAAACGTGGGGTTAGTGACGCTACATGGCTTCCAAGGTTCGGTCTGGAAAATGATGCAGCTTCCGCCTTGCTCTCCGGGGCCTTGCTTTTGAACTCTGAATTCCAGCCTGAGGTCACCATCCTGCCAGGCCACAGGTAGAGGTCCCCTGCGAGTGATGTGGCTGCTCCCCGAATGAGGTCCCAGATAAAAGCTAGCATCAGTCATTAGACATATGAGTGAAGGTACCTTCAGGTGATTCCGGCCTTCACCGGTCAAGCCATCTAGCTGTTGTTTTACCAGCTGAGCCCTAGATACCTTGGAACAAGGTGCATTCCCCCCTTCTGCAGGTTTGCATTTCTGACCTACAGAATTTATAATAATATAATTGCTTTACACAGCTAAGTTTTGGGGTGATTTGTTACATAGCAATGGTCACCAGAACAGGGACCCAGGTTCCTTCTGTGATACTGCTTTGCCATCGTCAATTGTTCCCATCACATGGTTCTTAGATGTTTGACTACCACATCTGCATCCCAAGCCATCAGGACTGAGGAAGTACAGAGAAAACACCGTCTTTCTCTTTAAGGACACTCCTCAGTAAGTAGCACATTCATTTCTGCTCACGTCTCATTGGCCAGAACTTAGCCAGAACATGGCCTCTTCTAGCTCAAGGAAGACTGGCAACTGTGGATTTTTTAAATTTTATTTTATATTTTTATTGATTTCAGAGAGGAAGAGAGAGGGAGAGATAGAAACATCAGTGGTGAGAGAGAATCACTGATCGGCTGCCTCCTGCATGTCCCCCATTGGGGATTGAGCCCACAACCTGGGCATATGCCCTTGGCTGGAATCGAACCTGGGACCCTTTAGTCTGCAGGCTGATGCTCTATCCACTGAGCCAAACCAGCTAAGGCTGTGGATTTATTCCTGGTGACTATGCATCTGGCTGAAAACTAGGGAATCTAAAGAAAAAAATTGGGGCCCTGGCTGGTTTGGCTCAGTGGTTAGTTGGCCCACGGACCGAAGGGTCTTGGATTCGATTCCCAGTCAAGGGCACATACCTCGGTTGCAGGGTCGATCCCTGGCCCAGATCGGGGTGTGAGTGGGAGGCAACCAATTGATGTGTCTCTCAATTTGATGATTAGCCCTCTCTCTCTGTCTCTGTCTCTGTCTCTGTCTCTATCTCTGTCTCTGTCTCTTTCTCCCCATTCTCCCACTCTTTTTTTTTTTTTTCCATTCTCCTTTCCACTCTTTTTAAAAACAAATCAATGGAAAGAAATTGGGGAAGTTATATTTCTTTAGAGAAAAGAATGCATGGGTATGGGGAAAGTTATAATTTCTGCTATAGGTGTTTGGCTTGATTATACTAAGTTCTTTTCTTTGTAGTTTGTAAATGGTTATCTGTTTTTCTCCTAGGGAAATTTTCATTACATAGACCTCCAGTAGCAGGTTTGTTGGACACACACTGTATTTTGGTTAGGATTTGAATCCATTAATAATAATCTTGTTTTGCAAATTAAAACAAGGCAACAGTGACTTAAAGAGAATTAAGTTTACTTCCCTCTCATGTAAAAGAAGTCCAGCAGGAGGCAGTCCAGGGCTGGCTAAGAACAGCTGTACAAATACCGGTTACGCATCAGCAGCAACCCAGGCTCTTTTTATCTTGTTCCTGCAGCCTTAAGGTGCTGCCTTGTGGTCCAAAATGCTTGAACTTGATCCTTCGGGTGGGCCTCCCAGTCAGTAGGAAGGAAGATAGAGGGAAGAAGGAATAAGAAGCACACCAGGTGTCTTTTTAAAAAAAATAATATATTTTTATTGATTCAGAGAGGAAAGAGAGGGAGAGCGAGAGGAACATCAATGATGAGAGATAATAATTGGTTGGCTGCCTCCTGTACGCCCCCTACTGGGGATCAACCCGGGCATGTGCTCTGACCGGGAATCAAACTGTGACCTCCTGGTTTATAGGTCGGTGCTCAACCACTGAGCCACGCCAGCCGGGCACACCAGATGTCTTTCATAGAAAATTCCTCGAAGTTTCCCGGTGACACTTCTGCTTTCGTTTCATTGACCAGAACATTTTCGTTTCTCATACCTGCTGGGGAAGTGTAGTTTTAAGATATGGGTTTCTGTAAAACCATGTGAGTCATCAGGAAGCTCTGCTACACACTGTCAATTCAAAAAGGACTATTTGGTTTGCCAGAACTTGGGCCACATTATATATATATGTTGTAACACAGACAGAAAATGGTTAGAAAATGCACAGTGAGTTTACAAATGTTTTGGTTTACGTTTGTGTTCACATAAGACTTTCAGCTGTTTGTTCCCCATTACTACAAACACTTGAGTTTGCGGGGACATCTGATGTTTACTGGCAGACTACACAGGCCGTGTACACATGCTGTCACTGTTTCAGCCGCAGCGCTCAAAGCCTTTTCTGAAAAAGAACAACCCCATTTCTGGTATATACATAATAGGCCATCTGTCATCGTTTCTCAGTAGTCCAGAGTTGCATTGTTTGAGGTTTCGCTTTTCTAAAAGTATACTCTTTTTTTTTTTTTTTTTTTTCTTCCTTAGTACAGTGTTAAATAGACCTGCCCCCCCCCCCCTTCTTTTGCTTTAGAATGGAAATATTCTGAAGATCTTAGCCATTTCTGGTGCAAGACTGAACTAGTTGTGAGGCATTGTCTCATCCCCAGATCAAATGCAGTTGCTATAGAGCTTTTGTCTTATTAATACCTCTCTTGAGAAAGTACCATGACTCTTTGTTATTCTCTGGATAAAGCAAATTTTCTGCCCTGTGTAGTAGGGCTGAAAGATATAATTCACTATTAAACTTGGGAAAATGCAAGGAAAATATTTTCTTTCATTTTCTATGTGATTGGGTTGTCTGCATGATTTCCACCTTCTGATAGTAGAGAAATGTACTCAAGTGGAATGTGTTTGAAGATTAGTCTGATGCGGTCATTTGAGCAGTCTCCTGTTCTGACTCTCCTGGATAAAACGCTTGTTTCTGGTGTACAGCCTTGCTCTCTTTTTCTCTGGGCTTGTAGGGGGAGACATTGATGTGGCTTCTGCAACCATGCCCTTCTGGGGAGGTAAGGTGCTCCCACCTACCAGTGTCTTTATCCTCCTTTTCACCTCTGTCTCCCAGGTGATGCCCCTTTTCTGCCTAATACTTGGCACCCTGTTGGCCACTGAGTCCCAAGTCAGCAACCTGTGAACTGGGGCCCCACTCTTGTGGTTCAGGCCACAACCTTCACTTGCTTGACTTCACCTGGGATCCTGCTGGTGCCACAAGCCCCTGTGCGGTCTGGCTGGGACCAGTTGCTCCTGGACCATGTGATTGGCCCTGCGGCCCTGGCTACAAGAACCCCGTATTACAAAGCTGCCAGGATGGCCCCTCTGGCCAGTGCCCCAGCTGGAGTCACAGGCACCTCTGTGTCTAGGCCATACCAAGTAGAGGCAAGGATGGCCTCCTTCCAGCGGGGGGGTGGGGGGAGCAGATAGGAAGTAGGGCTGAGAGCCCCCTTCTCCCTTCCACATCACTCCTCGCAGAATACATCTCCTTCTGTCAGGACCAAAGTCTGGACAGGGGACTCTTTCCTCCCACAACATACTTGTTTCATATGCCACATCCCCTATATCACATGTTCCTTGTAGCCCCCTGACTCTGCTGTCATAGCTGGGAGGGCTGTCTTTTCTACCCTGGGGAAGAATTCTGCAAGCTACATCAGGTCCCTGAATAAAAGGAGGCGGGCGGGGGGAATAAAGCAACTTATAAAATTCTCTTTAGATAATAGGACGGCTAGCAAAAATTATAGTCTCCATCTTTTTGTAGCACTTCTATCATCTCTCTTTTTTAAGGCCGATGAACACTTTATGCTAAAACACAAAGTAGAATGTATGAGTAATTTTCAAAATATTGTCTTATTACACTTGCTTTTAAAATGTGGGAAAATTTTAGTCTTCTTAAACTTTACACCATCGAAGTCATTCTCTTTGCTGGTAGGATTTAGCAAAATATAAGGCCTTGGAATCCAAGCACCTGTGCTCAAGTCCTGGCTACCAGCTAGGTGATGGGGAATAAATCTCTCTCAGTTAATAGTGCCTCAGTTGTTTCATCTTTAAATGTGAATAGGAATCTACCTCACAAAGCATATGTGAGTATAAAGTGGGGTGGTTAGTCAAAGTCTGCCAGTGCTGGAGTGTCGTTCGGTGTTATTAATACGAGGGTTCCCACCTCACATCATGCCCATTCATCGTTGTGCACTCCTGCTGGTGTTCCTTCTGCTCGGAGTGTACAGCTCCTCCCACATGCCACCAGTCTGTTGTGGTATCAGGATTACATGCTACCCTTAGCTCCTGTCCCACAGGTGGTCAATAGGCTTCTCATTGTGTGGCAGATATCTTACTGTTTTTTCCTCTGTGAGATTTGAAATGCTTTGGTGGCAGAAGCTCTATTTTATAGTGGGAGGGATCTCAATACCAGATATCAAGCTGTATTACAAAGCCATTGTTCTCAAAACTGCCTGGTACTGGCACAAGAACAGACATATAGATCAATGGAATAGAATAGAGAACCCAGAAATCGAGCCAAACCACTATGCTCAATTAATATTTGACAAAGGAGGCAAAAACATACAGTGGAGTCAAGACAGTCTCTTCAATAAATGGTGTTGGGAAAATTGGACCGTTACATGCAAAAAAATAAAAGTAGTCTTATGTTTAAAACTTAAACATAAGACGGGAAACCATAAAAATATTAGAGGAATCCACAGGTAGCAAAATCTCAGATATATGCCAAAGCAATATCTTCACCGATGCAGCTCCTAGGGCGATGGAAACTAAAGAGAAAATAAACAAATGGGACTACATCAAAATACAAAGCTTCTGCACAGCAAAAGAAACCATCAACAAAACAACAAGAAAGCCCACGGCATGGGAGAACCTATTTGCCAATGTTATCACCGATAAGGGTTTAATCTCCAACGTTTACAGGGAACTCATATAACTGAACAAAAGGAAGGGAAACAACCCAATAAAAAAATGGGCAAAGGACCTAAATAGATACCTTTTGAAAGAGGACATAAGGGAGACCAAGAGACATATGAAAACATGCTCAAAGTCACTAATCATCCGAGAGATGCAAATCAAAACAACAATGAGGTACCATCTCACACCTGTCAGAATGGCTATCATCAACAAATCAACAAACGACAAGTGCTGGAGAGGATGCAGAGAAAAAGAAACCCTCGTGCACTGCTGGTGGGAATGCAGACCAGTGCAGCCACTGTGGAGAACAGTATGGAGTTTCCTCAAAAAACTAAAAATGGAACTCCCATTTGACCCAGTGATTTCATTTCTAGGAATATATCCCAAGAAACTAGAAACACCAATCAGAAAGGATATATGCACCCCTGTGCTCATAGCAGCACAATTTACAATAGCCAAGGTTTGGAAACTGCCTAAGTACCCATCAGTAGATGAGTGGATTAAAAAACTGTGATACATCTACACGATGGAATAGTACGCTTTGGTAAAAAAGAAGGATTCTTACCATTTGCAACAGCATGGATGGAACTGGAGAGCATTATGCTAAGTGAAATAAGCCAATCAGAGAAAGATAAATATCACATGATCTCACTCATTTGTGGAATATAATGAACAACACAAACTGATGAACAAAAATAGATCCAGAGGTAGAGAAGCATCCATCAGACCGTCAAACCTCAGAGGGACGGCAGGGGAGGGTTGGGGGTAAGGGAGAGAGATCAACCAAAGGACTTGTATGCATGCATATAAGCCTAACTAATGGACACAGACACCGGGTGGTGAGGGCATGTGGGGGTGGGAGGGGGAATGGGGTATAAGGACACATATGTAATACCTTAATAAAGAAAAAATATAAAAAAGAAGCTATATTTTATATACCTATATAATATCCCATAATATCCCTGTATCATATGCTCCTTTTAACTAGTCCTCTTCACTTCTTCTATATTTCATATTTGGGGGAGTATTTTCTATATTTCTGGGGCACACTTTGGAGCTGAAAAGAGTAGGCATTGGTTAGTATTAGTGAAATAGAAAAATAATCCAATTATATTTACTTCATAATCCTCTTACTTGATCTCTTTCTGATTCTGAAAAGTACCTAACCTCCGAATAATTTCTCACTAACTGAAGTTATTCAGAACTTATGAGATAAAAAGCATATGTTTTAATTTAAATACTTTATTCATATGTAGTTTTGACTGTTAGAAAGTATTCTTAGGTTTTAGAAATTTGTCTTCGAGTTATGAAGTTGTCTCTTTTATCACACTAAAACATTTCTGGCTCAAGGTATTTTTTACACTTGGTTTGTTTGAATCCACATCTAATATATGTGAGATTTTGAATTTGGTGGCCATGTTTACATGTATAGTTATTTCTTCAGTTACTGTAATTAAACCATCTCAGATTTCACATATATGCAGCTAATAAATATTCATTCTCAATGCCTCAGGTTCCTCATCTGTAAATTAAGACTAATAACAGGCCTCCCTGTGAAGATGTGAAATGCTAGATCAGGGCCGGGCACACAGTAAATGTCAAGCATTGTACTTACTCTGTCAGGACACATGAATATTGTAAGCATTTTAAAAGCTTCTTTATCAGTATTGACAAATTCCCATAAGGTTATACCCTTGTACCCCTCAGCACTCCTAGGGTGCCTGTTTTTACCACACAGACTTAGCTATTAGCCAAACTTCCTCATATGCATCTGTTGTTATTGGCACATCATCATTTATTTTTTTCTTCTTTGCTCTATTAGTCCTGATTTTTATTACATAATTTACTCAATAAAAGTGTGGAAACAACCACAAAACGCATTGACTATGCTTTTTAAATATATTTTTTATTTTTTTAGGGGCTAGAATATGACATGTTACTCATAAATATAGATAACAGGTGGAGTCAGGAATTTGAAAATTTGAGGCTACTCTTCTAATAGTAGACAGTAAAGGTGCATTGAATATTTTAAAAAATGCCTGAAAGTATATCTGAGAAGGGTATCCACTTCTTCAAAATTTGCTTTTGGGTTTCAAGGAAAAAAAAGTGGACAAAGCAAGAGTCCTATAGAAAGTCAAGGTGAGGAAATGACCAGCCCACTATGTTACTCTGGGTAACAGGGAAAAGCTTTTCTCCTCTGACTTCTGTCAGAGCTATTTTTTCTCCTGTCTGTTTTATGTTGTGGGCAAATTTTGGTTGGGAAACTGTGCCCTTGGTTAAAACAAGTTTGAAGATCTTTTCCCGGCCAGAGGAATTAAGCCTCAGGGAGAAGTCTCCTGGCACCTAGACACTAGGATGTGTGCCTTTCCGTTTGCTCATCAGTGCTCATGGGTGTGGCTGCAAGGAGTGGGTGCAGTGGTGGTGTTGTTGTTGTTGGTGGTGGTAGTTATGGTGATGGTGGTAGTGGTTGTGGTAGTGGGGTAGTGATGATGGTGTTGGTGGTGGTGGTGGCGTTGGTGGTGGTGATGGTGTTGGTGGTGGTTATGGTGGTGGTGGTAATGGTGGTCGTGGTGGTGGTGGTGGTGGTGGTAGTTATGGTGATGGTGGTGGTAATAGTGGTCGTGGTGGTGGTGATGATGGTGGCAGAGCCTTTGTGGTAGTGGATTTGGGTCACCTGGTCTGTGACTTCTGAAGCCCAGTAGAGCATGCAGGGTGATCTGGTAACTAGCAGTAGCCCCACAAGCTGTAAACTAATTTAAATTGTAAAAGTTTAGGTGGGAGGTAATCTTCTTATGAAATAAGCCCAGGTTGAATTTTTTCCAGTGGTTCAGAGGAGCTGCCTTTGGTGTTCCCCACCCTTTTCTCCCTGCTGCTGACTCACTCCGTGACTGGCCTGTTGTGCTACAGGAGTGAAAAGTGTTGTGCTTGTGACTGACCTTGTAATTTTCATTTGACTCGAGAAGTGCAGCCAAACAACCTGAAAAAATACTCTCAAACCCTTGGTCAAAATAAAAAAGAGACCACAACTGTATGAAAGGAGTTACTAAGAATTCTCTTGTACCTGAATTAAAATAAAAAGAATTCCAGGTCACTTTCTTCACGAAAAAGGACATTTGTTAGGTGAATTTTGGACCATGTGTAAAGGCATATTTGGCTTTGTTCCTTGGACCACAGTGACAAATTCATGGCACCAGTCAGTACTTATCAAGAAAGACTCTGATTATATTCAAGGTAAAAGGTATTAGAACATTCCATTGTTCTAATACCTTTTACTAGACTCAGTAGTATAGAGTCTAGTTCCAGAGAGAGGAGAGAATTCCCAAGTTCTTGTTTTTGTCATTGTATTGTCACCTTGGGCAGAATGAAGAATTTCTTTGTATCTTTTTCTAAGCTACAATATAGAGAACATTTATGCAGTTTATTTAGTGAAGGGATTGTTTCCTCAGGAGCTGAGGACATTTTTCTTTTTCTGGAATTCATAGGGCAAGAAATTAAAGCACCTCTTTTTCTATGTTCCTTCCCAAGGGCCTTGATTTTGGTGAATATGTGGGTACAATGAAGGGTATTAGAAACCTGGGTTAAATACTAACTCTGTGGCTCCCTTGCTTAGAGAAATCTTGGTCCAGATTAAGTTCTTTTAAATTTATTTATTTATTTATTTTTAATCAGTAAAATGAGGATGCTGATATGTAAATACAGTTGTAGGATTGTTGGGAGATTATGCAAAATTCTGTAGTGCATACCATGATAACTTTGATATGACTTTAACATTCATTGTATGTGCTCAGTGCATATTTGTTAATTGAATTAAAGTGAGTAGGAAGCCAAGAGTATTTGTTGAGGGCCTGCTGTGCCATATCCTATCTAAAAAAAGAGAAACATGGTAATTGGCGTACGACCGCTACCCTTCCCATTGGCTGATCAGTGAGATATGCAAATTAACTGTCAGCCAAGATGGTGGCCGGCAGCCAGGCAGCTTGAAACTAACATGAGGCTTGCTTGCCTCAGTGACAGGAAACCAACG
>NW_006285797.1:2853424-2855082 GCF_000327345.1 Myotis davidii
GCAGATATGCAATGGAATATGACTCAGCTATTTAAAAAAATGAAATCTTGCCACCTGCAACAACATGAATGGTTCTAGAGCAGTGGTTCTCAACCTTTCTAATGCCGTGACCCTTTAATACAGTTCCTCATGTTGTGGTGACCCCCAGTTTCATTGTGTTTTCCCATGGTGTTAGGCGACTCCTATGAAAGGGTCATTCTACCCACAAAGGGGTTGTGACCCACAGGTTGAGAACCGCTGATCTAATGCTTATAATAATTCTAGGTTGCACGTACCTAGTAAGGTATCTGAAGATGGTGACTCTATTTTACAGATGAGGAAATTTGAGTTTCATTTTTCCAAGCTGAAATTGCTGGCTAGTGTTGTTGCCAGGATTTGGACCTGTGTTTGTATAGATTTCCTGTCCTGCTACTCTTCTGTCTATTCTCTATCCCTGTCATAGGCTACCTCCCATAACCTGCCAAATCTGTCAGATCGTGAACGATGTCAACTATTTAAAGTGTGATGGTACCTAATTACTTGATGAGCATATGTGGGCATGTATTATCTAAATAGGATGTTGGTTGGGATAGGAAATAACATAAAGGTAAGAGGAAATCTGATTCTTCCAGAAACCAGTGAGCCCTAAAATTTCAAAGAAGCCCGAGGAATTATGTACATTCACTACAATTTGTTTCTATTTTTATCTGAGCTATTGGAGATTTTTTGAGAGTATCTTGGATTAATTTGAATCTTAAAGTGAATAGGTTAGACTTTAAACCTCAAATTATTGAAGGTATTCATAATAGATTGATGTAGAATATATGTTTATTTCATTTGTTTTCATTCATTTATGTAGTTTCTGAACACATTGGGATATATTATTTTAAAATATATATATTGATTTTAGATAGGCAGGGAGAGGGAGAGATAGAAACGTCAGTGATGAGAGAGAATCATTGATTGGCTTCCTCCTGCACGCCCCACACTGGGGACTCAGGCCGAAACCTGGGCATGTGCCCTGACCGGGGATGGAACTGTGACCTCCTGGTTCATAGGTCCATGCCCAACCACTGAGCCACGCTGGCCGGGCAACATTGGGATATATTCTTAACCAGACCTCTGATTCTGGAAAGAAGACTAAGATTGTAAACTTTGTTTTAAAAATAATTTTTATTTTTCGATTACAGTTGTTGTACAAGATAACATTAGTTTCAGGTGTACAATCCAATGATTAGACATTTATATAACTTACAAAGTGATCACCCTGATAAATCTAGTACCCATCTGGCATGTATAGTCATTACAATTATTATAATTATTTACTATATTTCCTATGCTTTACTTTACATTTCCCTGACTGCCCTGTAACCACCAATTTGTACTTCTTATCCCCTCACGTTTTTCACCCACCTTGCCACCTCCATCCCATCTGGCAGCTGTAATGTTCTCTGTATCAATGAGTCTATTTTTGTTCTGGTTGCTTATTTTGTTCTTTTAGATTCCCCATGTAAGCAAAACCATAAGATTGAAAACTTTAAAAAACTCTAATTCCTTTAAGTTAGTGCAGCACGGATAAAGGAATTGCAGAAACGGTCCATAACAGTGACTCAGAACAGCAGCAGTTAGATCAGGTGCAATACTTAAATGTTCTGGCAGTGTACCTGTAATCGGAAGGT
>NW_006285797.1:2856906-2858096 GCF_000327345.1 Myotis davidii
CCGTCGGGACCTTGTGACTCCCCCCGGATTCAAAAAGACCGCCGCGTCCTCCGGTGCCAGTCCCTTTCCGTGTGCGCGAGCCCCGTACCTCTGTGCTTCTCTCCTGCAGCTTCTCTGGGTCTCAGTGTGCGTTTCCTTCCTTCTAGTTGTAGAGTTTACAGTCAGCCAGGCTTCCTGTGGTTCTGGATGAAGTCCGTATTGTTTCTCTGAGGTATTAATCAATTGTTGTGTGCGGCGTTTATTTCCCGGTGTTTATCTCTGCCGCCATCTTAGTTCTCCCCCCGGAAGGTTCTTTATGTTCACGTGTGTTGAGGATGCTTCGGTAGAGAAAGTAGATTAAAAGCAGATTTTAGGATTTTTTTATTTGATTCTTGGCCAGTCATGAAAAACAGATACCAGTATACTCCTCTTCTGAGCAGAACCCGGTACCTCTTTGTTCCCCGCCACCGATGCTATTGATGGGCAGCCACACAGCCCCTGCACTGACAGTAAAGCACGTGATCTGCTCTTTCACTGAGGGAGGTGGGTGGCCATGGGAAGTAGGGAGACAGAAAAGCATCGGTGGGGAGAGATTTATGGTGTCTATTGTTTTACACCAAGCATGTCAAACTCGTGGCCCGCGGGTTGCATGCCTCATTTATTTGGCCCATGTTAGCCTTTGCGTTTGACATACTTATACCATCTATGCGTCAGCTTACCGAACACATTCTATCCTTGTGCTGTTTTTGGATTCCTGACGATCAAGGGGAAAACCAGACTACGGTTTGTTCGGTGGCAATTAAACTTCAAACAAGGGTACCCTCCAAGCAGGATATTTCTGAATATATTCTGTGATTCTCCTTTCAGAGACTTTCTACAATCTACAGCCTTGTCCTTTTGTATCCCAGCCATCACCAGGTGTGCCTCCGCCTCTTCTCCCAACCTCTAGCTCTTCCTATCTCTCTCTTCACCCTCCTCCCTCCTCCCTCCCGTCTCCTTTACCCCTACCTTCCCCTTCTGCAGCCAGCAGCCTAAGAGTAAATCTAACCTAAAGTTTTAGTTCTATCTTCAGATCTGAGTGAGGATACTCTGTCCTGTGTGTTTTAGTTTCCCCCCTCTATCTTCTATAGAGTACCCGGGTTTTGAATGCATAAAAGAATTTGCAACACTTTTATTCTCACAGTTATTATTAATAGTATTCCTCCGTCCGT
>NW_006285797.1:2858203-2862020 GCF_000327345.1 Myotis davidii
AGAAAATGGCAAACCGATTACATAATATACATACAGGAACCTGACATACACAGGGAGTCAGAGACCCCACACACATGAGAGGTTCAGAGACAGGAAGGTAAAATGAGGTAGAGAGGACATTCTGGGTTCAGGATGAGGGTGAGGCACTTTTGGGCTTCAGAGGGGAGGAAGGCTATTCTCAGGATGATGAGAAGAGCAGATGTGCAGTAGTTAGAAGTTTTCTCTGTCCTATGGCTAGGTCATAAGAAGTTATTTCTGGGAATAACTCTTTTTATGGGCAGGACTCCTGATTTAGATTCTTTAAGGGAGAAGTAAGAGTTTCTTATGAGCCCGCAGGATCTCAATTGCCTTCAGCTTAAAATAATTCACATGCCAAAGGGACACATCTCGGGAGGCTTTTTCTTGAAGCCCTTCAACACCAGTCCATCTTCTTTGTAAAAGATTCAAACAATCTGGAAAGATGCAGAATGAAATATGAGATATATCATACCAACCTCCCCTCCTTCTAGCTTCCACTCTCTTTTGCTGAAACTGTTCTTCCTCAATTTCTTGTGCATCCTTTATATATATTTATTATTTTGCACTTTTTCACTTCACTATATATCTTAGAATCTTTTTCATGCAGGATGGGTAAACTATAACTTATTCATCTAGCATCTTATTGACTGACATTTCAATGGTTTCAAATATTTTGCTACAGTAAACATCCTTGTCAGCTAATTAAATGTATGCAGATATTTCCTGCAAGCAGAATTGTTGATTCGGAAAATATATGCATTTTAATTTGTAATGAATCTGCCAGGTTGCCCTCAGAAAAGCTTTTGACATTGTGTACACACCAGTATTGTATGCTTCTTACATCATTTGTAACTGAGGAGGAGCTGTCTTTTTTCTTATGGATTAATTGGAATTATTAATCTATTTTTGGTTTTATATATATATATTTTCAGATATTTTCTTTCAGTCGTTTTTTGAAACTTCATTTATAGTATTTGCTATTACATCAGTTCCTTATGAAATATGTCACCCTTTATATTTTCAGTTTCTTTTGGGTTTTATAACGTGTTTTGAAATAATCTCCCTATCCAACCACTTTAAAAACAGTTTCCTATATATTTTTCTAATGGTTTTATTTGTTTTTAAAAATGTCTTTAAATGTGGATTTTAACTGTACTTAGTATTCAGCATAAAAGCTGTAGATTGATTATACTCTGATCAAGGAGGGACTGTAGCAGGAATCAATAACAGTTTCATATAGATTCAGATCCTAACAAGTAATTGTTACACAAAAGCAGAAGCTAAAAAAAAAAAAAAAACCACCGAGAATTTAAAGTGATAAAGCCAGTAATAAGAAAGGGACAACCTTTTCTTATTAAAACCTTTTTGCGCTGTCAATCCTTGTAGAAGAGGAAGGGTTCTGTTTAAGAATTGAACCTCCTGTCAGGAAGAATTGAACCTTGAAAATGAAAGAAGAAAGCCTCTCTCAACCAAAGCTTTGTATCGTGCAGTAGCATAAGAGTAAGAACCTGCTGTTGCCAAAAGCAGTGACAGTGGAGGCAGAGCAGTACTCATACTGGCAGATCAGCTATAGGCTTTGCAGTAATGACTAAGCTAAGAAATTACTGGGAAGTCACATTGGTATACTTGGACCCATGGAGTCTGAAAATGGTTTGCAAACTTTTTTTTTTTACAGTAAACATCCTTGTATGCTAAGCAAATATATGCAAATATTTCTTGCCAATATTTAATGGCATGACCATAATGGAATTTTCTTAATAATAATCTTTTTTTTTTTAACAAAACAGAAAGGGAGGAGAAGGAGGTCATAGCTAAGGCTCAGAGAAAAGAACTGTCTTCCTTTAGGTCTGTAGTTCCACAGAGGTGGGTCATACAGACCAAAGTTGAATTAACTGGAAAATGAGCATCGGTTGTAGCTCCGTACTCACAGAAATAAACCGGAATGATGTTTGTACGGGAAGATTGGTAAGATTTTTCAGCTAGATTTTTTTTTTTTTACCTCCCATTTCATCTACAATCTCCACTCCCCAGTGATATTTGCTAAGCCTGCCGTGGGTGAGGGTCATGTCAGGCAGGCAAGGGAGTTGTTACTATAGGATAAGGGGCAGAGCCCCTAGGTGAGCGGTGAACTGACTTGGGACTGGGCAGGGGCAGGCAGTGGTGAGGTCCAGTAGAAAGCATCTATTCTTACCTTGCTTCCTGGTAACCAACTACACATTGTCTATCACTTTCAGGAATGGTCTTTTCACCAATCCCAACTATTTCACCCAGCCAGTTTTCTTTCTTCTGTAAAAATGGAAATCTTGTAGCTTTTCAAACCTTTGCTGCTTTTCCTGTATTGTACTACAATGCTATTTCTGGGCAATGGTGGGGGAATTGACTGGATTCCCTTCTTCACTTTCCCCATATTATTTTTTCCCCCCGTACAACTCCAACACCTCATATTTTCCCCTCCCCTCCCTCCCTCCTTCTCTCCCTCCCTCCCTTCCTTTCTTTCTTTTTAAGATAGAGCCTTTTGCAATGTATGTTTTTTAGTCTTTTAAAATTCACATCTGATTCTTATTAATATAACAACATAGAAGCCTCATGCTTGGCCTACTGTTAATAGGGCATTGTGGTTCCCCTTCTTCCACGCTTTAGAATCACTGATCTGCAGAATTGAAATTCCACCTTTTGTGTATCCTCGCCTTTGAAGATGCTGCCAAGCTTCACTCCTTACTTTCTGTCAGTTTATTTTTAAAAAGTTAGCATTTTGTTTTCCAACTATGAAATGCCAATATTGAACATGCTTTTGCAAACCATGTACATCTCTCTCCACCGCTTGCCTTGATTAGTAGTCTGGGTAAGTTATTTAACCTCTAAAGTGCCTCAGTTTCTTTTTCTGTAAATCTCCCAGGGTTGTTGTGAGGATGATGCAGTCTATGTCTGTAGCTGAATAATACCTGACATAGTAAGTGCTCCCTAAATATTTGCTATTAATATTATAATCCTCTTCCATGGAAATAGGTGGGTTCAGGCTTTTTTGTAGTGGAGGCAAGGGCTCTAAAACAAAAACCATTAGAAAGAGAGAGAAAGGAAGTTAAGGGGTACTGACTAAGCGGATACATACTTTCAACTTCTCAGCAGAAGTTGATACATTTTTTTTCTTTTATAATATACTCGAGGCCTGGGGCACAAAATTCATGCATGGCGGGGGTTGGGGGGGTGGTCCCTCAGCCTGGCCTGCACCCTCTCACAATCTGAGACCCCTTGGGGGATGTCCAACTGCCGGTTTAGGCCCCACCCAAACCACTGCCTCAGCCCCCGCCACTGTGGCTTTGTCCAGAAGGACATCTGGAATGATGCCCAAAAGGTCGTTTGGCTGTCCAGTCTAATTAGACCCCCCTAACTGCTCGCCTGCCTGCTCGCTCGCCTGCCTGATCACCCCTAACCTCTCATCTGCCTGCCTGATCACCCCTAACTGCCTCGCATATTATGCACTTATTATTATAGATTTACAGTCGAGTTAGAAGCATATATGGATGCTTCAAAACATATTTGCGGTGATTAATCTAGCAATGTCTTTTCGGTTTTCTGTTGCTGAAAATAAATAGTGATGCTTTTTTATGTGATGTTTGTTATTTTGGAGTTACTGTTTGTACAGTGTCTATTCAGGCAGGTCTATTTGTCTGATGTTTCAGACAAACATAAGAGTGTTGAAGATACTTGGTCTGTTGCTTCTTTGGCATAAGGATTCTCATTTTTTCATTTCTTCATGCTCAGAAGTGAAGTCCTTACAAGTTAGAGACCACTTGTTTTC
>NW_006285797.1:2871635-2871862 GCF_000327345.1 Myotis davidii
GCCTGCCTCATCGCACTTAACCATCGGCCCTAACTATTCACCTGATTGCCCTTAACCGCTCGCCTGCCTGCCTGATCACCCCTAACCACTCATCTGCCTGACCGATTTCTCCTAACCACTCATCTGCCTGCTTGATTGCCCCTAACCACTCTCCTGCCTGCCTGATCACCCCAACCACTGCCTCAGCCCCCGCCACTGTGGCTTTGTCCAGAAGGACATCTGGCAGG
>NW_006285797.1:2872093-2876464 GCF_000327345.1 Myotis davidii
AACTGGGTTTTGGAAATCAGCTTTAAGATCCCACTTAGGCTGTGGAATCTTAGGTTAGTTTCGTAACCTCTTGAAACCTTGGCTTTTACATCTTTAAGATGAACATGCACTATCCAACTCAAAGAAGTGTTGAGATGCAAGGGTGGACATCTTTTCAACATCCATTCAGACATCCATCTGGAAAAAGCCACAGTGGCTGCGCCCCCAAATGTATACACACTTATTTTACATGATTAAAGAAACATCAATTGAGTTATCAACTGTTAAAGTATGTATACATTTTATTTGGGGGGACACCGGTGTATGTGAAGTATGCGTAAAGGAATACTTGGTAGTGGTATTCCCCTGAAGGATATGTGTTTGGATTATAAATTGAGCTTTCCAAATCACTTCCTAGCAGGCATATTAGGAATTGTTAAACAAGTTAGGCTGGCTGTTGTTTCTGTTCCAGGGGAATTCTGCCGGAGGCGTTAGAAGAGAGAATGTGATGAGCTGGTTCAGCATTAGAGAATCAGAACTCTTTTTAAGGGACTTGGTATGGATGTCTTTAAGATTAAAAGGAGAAATAGCTAATTTAATTTCTTTTTAGTAATCCTGCATGTGTCCCCTTCCCAAAAATGAAGGAGGCTGGCTTTGCTAATGTTTGTTTAAAAGGGGGAGTCGACAAGTTTTCAGCTGGCAAGTGGGAGTGTCTAGTCCGTGTTTTCCTTTCTGCATAGATAGTTAATAGGACTCGGGCACGTCGGAGTTTGTACGGAGAGAGTGTAGGAACCTGTTGGACCGATTCCTTGCAGAATGATGGGGCAGCTCATGAGACATGACCAAGACTGGAACGCACAGCTGGCGGGGCTGATGTGCTGTATGGGTCAGTAACCTCCCTCGCAATGTCACTTTCATGCTTGCAGCTCCCAGGAAGGACAGCCAGCAGCGCTGTCAGTGTTAGTTTGCTTGGCTGTGGGGTACCTTTCAGAAACCTGAACAGGCTCCTGAGAGAGAATTTCCCTCCCTCTTGTTGTGCATAGCATATGCCTTTATATAATCTCAGTGCTATGTACGTGATGTAATATCAGGGTTGGATTTTACTGAAAACCAGTAGGTATAAGTTGTAAAATAATTAATGCTCTTTTTTTGTACATCTGTTTTCCCCAAATTCTGTTATTCATTGCATTCTGTGTTATTACGTATTTCCAGCCACGTTGTACTATATTTTCGTTTAAAACTTAGCCTGTAAATGAAATAATTTTCCGATAGAGGAATGTTTTAAAACTTTATCCAGAAAAACAACTGGCTAGTCTATAAAACCAGTTGAATCGGTTTAAATCCCAGGAATAAGGTCCCCTTTTTGTTGTCATAGCAACATTGCCGTAAATATAAATCTTAGCGTTGGCCATCCCTCACTGAAATGAAATAAAGAACCATTATGAGGCTGGTAATTGGGAAATTAGATGGTGCGATCGGGAATACTCCCTTTTGGAATAGTGCATATGGAAAGTGGTAAATCACAGTCTCCCCAGGCTAGAAATTACTTTCTGATTATAAGTTGCTTTCCTGAAGAAAGTCGAGGCCCTCAAGGTCCACATTAACTCTTTCCTCATTGTGGTAGCATTTTGGGAGCATTGTGTTAAAGAACTCCCCTTGGCATACTTGAATGGGACCGATCAAGGTTTACCGTGGTTAAAAAGAAAAGATTTGGATTGTTACTGTTAGAAAATAGTATCAGAATTTATGAATTATGTGTGTTGTTTAGTTAGCTTTAGTTTTGGTACCTTACTTATGAACTTTAGTTGTAGATCATAATCCTAAAATATTATCTTAGTATTAACCTGTCAAATATTTAGCACCCATCTACCATTTTAAGCACACTTTTGAGCTTCTGTCAGTAACCACAACAGGCAAAACCTCAGTGATCAAAGTAACCTCTTTATAGTTAATTATTTAAGTGAATGTCTCAACCGTACTTGGAGGTAAATTATTTGATTAAATCAGCTTTCTTGCTGTACCTCATAGGTAAGAAATTAATGAATAAGTGATTGGTCTATAGAACATATGTTCTATTTCTTCATGTTCCTTAAAGTATAGGACCAGTTTTAATTTATTTTTATGTGTTTTTTTTAAGTAACCACAATTTATGGACTTTATTTGGATTTCAATTAAACAAACGAACTGTTGGAAAAATTTTAAATAATTGGGATAATGTGAATACTTGGGTTATTGATAATAATGAATTGTTAAATTTTTTGGTGGGGACCAGTTTTTATTAATTTAGAAAAAAGAAATAGATTTTATTAACTGTTATATACCAAAAGGACAGGATTTTACATAGTACACATGCAACATGTTAAATTTAATGGGAAGAAAAAACATGATTGTTAGAGTTCATATTATTATGTTATGATTCAATAAATTAATAAACTTGATGTGGAAGCTTTCTATTTACTTATAAGGATTTTAAATTAATTATACATTTTAATGTTTTTTTTTTCTTGATTATTTTACTTTAGGATCCTAGATTATTACTGGGTGGGAATAATATGGATATTGCCTAGGAAGTAATCTTTATTTTGTCCACTCTTTTCTTGTGCTGGAGGCTTAGAAATGCTGAAAATGTGATAGACTTTGGCACCGAAGTCCCATTGTTTGCATTACCTTGTCCAAAGTTCACATCACACAGCAGGGCCACATTCCTCAGCACCCAGTCTGTGACTGAGATTGAGGTGTGTTTAGCATTTCCATTGGAAGGATGACAGTATCTTGGGGTAATGGAAGCAACTCTGGAGGGAATCTCAATGCTTGGGTTCTGACTAGGGCTCTTTCAGTCTGAAATTTTTAAACCAGGATTTTCTTTTTCTTTTTTCTTGAGGGGAGGGGAGGGGGAAGGAGGGGAGGGTGGGGGAAAGAAACACCTATCAGTTGCCTCCAACATGTACCCCAACTGGGGACCAAACCCACAACCCGGGTATTTGCCCTGACTGGAATCGAACCTACTACCTCCTTTGTACAGGACAACGTTCCAACCAACTGAGCCACACTGGCCAGGGCAAACCAGGGTTTCTTTTTGATGGAGAACACTGCACATGGTCGGCTTCTGTCTTGCTACTCTACTTCCTTCCTTTTAAGCCCCACCTGACTGTCCTGGTCAGGGTTGGTCTTCCTCTCATTTGTGCTTACTTGCGTGGTGAGTGTCATATCCTTTGTGCAGTTGGCATGCTTACCACACTGCCTTCTTGTCAGGTGCCCTCTAGGTGATGAGCTGCAGAGAGGAAGGACCTGTGTTCTTTCTGTCTAGCCATGTGGTCTCTGTGCCTCTGTGGCACTGGGCTCATCCAAGGACTTGATAGATGCTGGAATGAATGACTGGGTAATGAGGGAAATATAGAATCTGCATTTTGTCAGGAAGGAGGACTACTGGATTGCTTCCCTTTGTTCTTGCCCTAGACACTAATGAATGCTTTAGTTTTTTTCTGAATGCATGAACAATAGCAAGGCTGACAGACATTTAAGGCACCATATTTTGCTTTAAGAGATTCAGTGGTGTATCTACTGTTGTTATATAAATGATTATACATTGTTATTCTGAGTTGGATTGTCCTTTTTGGAACATAAATCACATTGTGATATTTATTTGTTGAGTGCATAAAAACATTGTAATATCTACTATGGGGTAGACAAAGAGGAGTGAGGTATAGATGATGCCCCAGAGGGGGCCAACAGATGATTAATAAATATTTTGTGGATGATAATGTTGGTTATTAATTATTAATATTATTGATCTTGGCGGAGTAGTTATAAGCAAAGTGTCTGGGGATTTTACACTGGGAATCAGGCAAAATTAACAATTTTAGCATAAATTCGGGGCATTTATATTCAGATTCAGCAAGCCTCTGTCTTGTAGGTCTGCTTTCTGCAAACTCTTCTCCAATTTTTTAACACCCAGTGTTAATTAAGTCAAGAAGTAAACTAGATGTTTGGGCACTGAGAATGAATTTGTTATGGACAGACCAAAGGATAGGCTATGCTTATATGTTTTTGATGTTGTTTCTCCTTGATGATGGCAGGAAACAGAAAAGGTTTGAAGGAGGTACTTTGGAGAATAAGTGCTTATGAAATACAAACTAGGTTTATTTGATCCCCTTTTCTGCCCTTTCATGTTGGTTTAAAGTATAGAAGAACTCTGAGTAATATGCCATCATTGAGTAGCTTGGCAGGAAATTGAATCTGAACAAACTATTGAATTGCTTTACTAAAATTTATTTAACCATTTTCTGATCCCTGAACACATATTCTTTTTGCAGAGCTTTTCTTTTGCTATTGTAAATACTAGGATTTATATTCTTATAGATACATTTTGCACACAACCAAATTTTAGAAGTA
>NW_006285797.1:2876533-2882209 GCF_000327345.1 Myotis davidii
TGGCAAATTGCTCTAGAGCAGTGATGTCTAGTAGAAATTTCTGTGATGTGGTAACATCCTATATCTGTATTGTCCAATATCTTAGGCCAATTTTGGTGTAAACTTAAATAGCCAAATGTGACTAGTGGTTATAGTATTGAGTAGTGTCCAAAAGATTTAAACCAAATTAAATCTTGTTTAATTTTCCACTAGCGATATATATGTGTGTGTCTTTTCCCTGTTTTCTTGTCAACATCAATATTTTTTAAATTATATAGGTTAGAAAGCTTGATTTGTGTTATTTTATATTATTACTGTTATTTGCTAGAGAGGTTGAGTACCTGTGGGCATTAATTTTTTTCAATGGATTACATGTCTGTATACATTAAGAAGTTCATTTTTTAATTTCTTTTTTTTTGGTATTAATATTAGTAACCTTTGTCTTACAGATATATTTCCCAACTGATTTATTTTTATATTTGTGTTTATATTTAAATTATTGTAAAGTACATACATACTTTTAATAAGTAGGACAAACATTTTAAAGAAACTTTAGTTTCATTAAAATAGTTTAAGAAGGTTCATGGATAAAGAATGAGAAGGAAGAGATGAAGAGAGCCCTAGGGAAAGGACCAACAATGTCTGGACTGTGGTGAGAGAGGAAAGAAGACCAGTGAAAAAGAGAGGTGACCCAGACACACAGAGGAGGAAGGAAGGAAACGAGAAAGTAGGGGATTGCCTCCTTAGACGCAGGGAGGAAGAAAGTAGCGTAGCACTGCATGTGCACTCTAGACCTTGGAAGATGAAGATTCTCTTTTGAAATACTAACTTGATGAACCAGAGCATTCCAATAGTCTTTCTCCTTCCACCATCAGCAGCCGTCTCCCGCGGTCTCTGCCTCCTGGCTGTAGCAGTCACTGGGCGGTATCCCTCTCTGTAGTGAGGATCTAGGTGGGATGTATTTTTTTTTTTTACCAGACAATTTAAAATGGGCATCTAAGAGAGAAGCAGCATGGCTAGTAATTAAACCAGAGGACCAGAATGCAGTCCTGTCTTTTATTACAATTTTAAACCATTTGTTGAATAACCATGGACAGTTCTTCTAACTTCCCTGAGCCTTTCTTTCTGAAAATGGTAATGAAACTGCCTACCCCTCTCTCGTATGAATGTGAAGACCCAATGGGATGCAATACCTGGTGAAACACTTTGGGCAGTTCAGTGCAGGGACTTACCTGAAGGTGAAAAGCTTAGATTAGACATCTTGGTGGTGGTGGTGGCGGTGGTGGTGATTGGGGCTTATGCTACAGAATGCAGAGGACATTTGTTTAAAGCAGTAATGTTGGCAATTACAGCTCGGGAAAGAGACCAGTCTGATAGAACACAGCTCTTTAACACTTCCTTACAGACAGCCTACAGTTGCCAGAATTCAACAAGAAAATGCAAATGCGCTAAACAGTGCTCTTTTGAATACCTTTTTTTTTGTTTCTATGCTTGATCACAATTAAAGTGTATTCATGGAGTTTACCAACCTTGTTTTATGTCTTTCCCCCCCTTGCAGATGAACGGGACAAAGTTCAAAAGAAAACGTTTACAAAATGGATAAATCAGCATCTCATGAAGGTCAGTTTCTATTTCTTTCACGTCGTGGCATTGTTTTGCATGCTTTACTGTGCAGTAACTGCTTGGATAGCCCTGAATCACAGCTTACCAGTTTAAATTCTAGAGCAGGTCACATGCATTTCGGGCATCTGTAATGATTTGCTGTGTGGCCTATGGGTGATGATGGGGGTGTACCCAGTGATCATAGCACATTCTGTGACATTAGGATAACCTGTTATTGAACTCTAAAAAATCTCAGCTGCTTAAGAAATACGCCAATATTTACACGTCAGGGCCTGGGAAAGCTGCAGTTCTCTGGAAGATTTTTCCCCCCTCCACCAAGATTTGAACCAAGTTGTGGCATCAGATTTATGTGGTTGCCAGAGGGTTAGATGAGAATAAAGGTGTATTGTAGAGACAGAAGTCCAGACTCATTTTACATCTTGTAAATATGACCCAGAAATTGGTACTTATGTATATCCATTTCTCTGTCTGTGAAGCAAAAAAAACATTAGGATAACCTGTTATTGGACTCTAAAAAAATCTCAGCTGCTTAAGAAATACGCCAATATTTATATGTTAGGGCATGGGAAAGCTGCAGTTCTCTGGAAGATTTTTTCCCCCCTCCACCAAGATTCGAACCAGGTTGTGGCATCAGATTTATGTGGTTGCCAGAGGGATTGGATCCCACTGCAACGCTTCTGTGAGTCTCAGCTGAAGAACCCAGAGGACTTCACAGTTAACGATTAGTCACTTTCTCCCCCCTTTTACAGACAGTCACAAATTGGAAGTAGGTAATGTTGTAAGTCTGTTGTTTGGGACTTGGAAAGAGTTTTCTCACATAGAAACATTATTTAAATTGTGCTTATATTCTTTTTTTTTAATTTTTTAAAATTTTTTATTACTGTGCTTATATTCTTAAGCGATTCTGCAAGTCCTATTGGAACCATCATGTAGCATAGGGGTAGCCCGCATAATGTAATAGCAGCTAATGACCTTCTATAAAAGTGGTTCTCATTCCAGGGGGCAGATCAGAATTACCTGTGAGGTGTTCTAGGTCTCCCCCTCTCACCACCCTTTTTCAATATTCCGATACGTCCTTCGGGGAGGCCATGCCACCCCTCCCTCATGAAGACTCACTTCTGCAGGGAGGGGCTGTCACTGCAGGCCACTGAATCCTCTGGCGCGTTGGCAAGAGAGAAAAGGTTAAGATCCTCAGCTTTTGTGAGGAAATGTGCTGTGAGTTCTAATGAAGGATGCCAGCCGTTTCCCTCCTCTCTCCCAGGCTTTGTCTCGTCTTACATGCACCATGCACTTAATGCGAGTGGGACTTTTCCACAGGGCAGGGTAGAGACGGGCTCATGTGAGTGTGGGGGTGGATGGGGTCCTTTGGAGCTGAAGGCTCTGACAGGATTTTCCCATTTGTGAGGTGCACCTAAGGGAAGCAAGGTTTTTGATGAAGAGATGCCCCTGTGGTGGCTGGGTATCTGGGGGTGGTGAGGGTGTCACAGAGGGTTGCCCATGTAACTGGGGCATAACGGTTATGGTTCCAGGTGGGTAATCAAGTCACAAATGAGTGAATTTGTGGAGCTAGAGAGAACTAGAAGCACAAATGAGGGTGACTCCCACGGGAACCGCAGCACTAGCATTCTGTAGTTACCTATGGGGGTCTGCTATGTGCCAGGCATGTGGAACTAGACCAATCTTATGGGTATTTCATGAATTGGGTGGTTGAGCATAAGGAGACTGCCTTTGCTGTAAATGTCAGAACAGTAGTTGAGCTGTTTGTGCACAAAAGCTGTGTTGCTCACTCCTAGGGCCCATCACAGTGCTGGCAAGAATATTCTTACTGTGTGTATACATGGAACCATTTAGTCATTCTGACAACCCTCCAAGGTGTTTAATTTAGTAGTTACAGATAACCTCAGACTCAGGCAGCAAGGGTTCAAATCCTGATCTACCTGGAAAGTGTGACCTCTTTTCCTGAAAATTTTATTCTGGAATATAAAGTTCTTTTCATTAAAATATAGTAGATATATAAATTATACTAGTTTCAGGTGTACAAATGGTGACTTGACGTTTATGTAACTTACAAAGTGTTCATGAAAAATTCAGTAATCATCTGCCACCATACAAAGTTATTGTGACATTATTGACTGTATTCCCCATGCTGTACTCTGCACCCCTTATTTATGTTATAACTATAAGTTTGTACCCCTGTATCCCCTTCACCTTTTGCTCATCCTCCCACTGTCCAACCCTCTGGCAACTATCATTTTTCTGTATCTGTGAGTCTGTTCTGTTTGTTCATTTGTTTAGTTTATTGGAATCTACATATAAGTGAAATGGCAAGGTTTCATTTTTTTCATAGCTGAGTAATATTCCAGTAATATTCTAGTCCATTCCTTTATTAAAGGACACCTAAGTTGCTTCCATATCATGACTATTGTAAATAATGCTCCAACGAACATAGGGCTGCCCTAGTAGTCAGGACGCGAGAGCGTGGGTCGGAAGCACGGACTGCGCCGCGTTTGATTGCCCTGTGATGGGATGTTGCAGGTCTGCCAGCAGGCTGCCCCTGGTTAGGAGCATGTGTTTACTTTTCTCTACCTCAGAGTTTTAGCTATTCGCTTTTTAATCACCATGACTTAGGAAATTAGGATTTATGCAGCTGTAAATAGCACACATCCAGTGCCTAGGGGCTGAATCTGGCATGGTGGATTTTAAAGGATTATATGACTGAGAAAAGTAAATATTGTGGGGTTTTAAATGATTGCTTAAGTTACTATTATGTCCATATGGGTAAACATTAGTTCCTTAAAATATACACTGTATGGGTTAGGGTTTTTTATTATAGATTTTCTCCAGAAAAAAAATTAATGTAGCCTTATTTTTAAATGTATCAGAGCTAAAATTATATTCGTTTAAACTGAACAGATGCTTAATTAAAACTTAGAATTGTTGGTGAGCAGAAGTCTTTGGCTTTTTTCCAAAGGTATTTAAATTTTAGTGTTTTGGTATTTCAGTTGTATGACTAAGACTGTCCTTAGCTGGTTGTTCTGACAAGAATGTTTTCCTTTTCATTCGTCATTCTGCAGAGTCCTTTTAAGAATAAAGCCCGGTTAATGCATTCAGGTCTGCTGCCTCCTCAAGTCTCTTCACACACTGAGTAGACCAATTGTTTACCTCACAAATTATGGTTGCTAGGTAAACCGTTGGTGTCAGTAACATTATGTACGATTCTTTAGCATAATTTTAATTATTGTACTGAATCATGAGCTGGTTGTTCTTAAAAATAACTGTGGCTTCGGTTAGCTAAATTTTACCCAGAGAAATGTTCTAAAATATAACATTGATAACATTATTTTATTATGTAAAATATTAGTTTATACCCGTTCTACTTTATAAACTGGAGGGTCTTACATAACTATTTAGTTTTAATTACTGGTCACATGCAATTCTGTCTTGTCTAGAAATTTGTAAGGCAGCAATATAAGAGACGGCACCTAAGATTTAAATTTAAGTACCTATGATTTAGCTTTAACCTTGTTTAAAAAAAAAAAGAAGAAGAAGAAGGAAGGAAGGAAACACTTTGTTTTTGGAAACACTTTAAAGATAAGAAGATTCCTTTTAAATTGTTTACTTGGACCCAGAATTAAAACTTGAGCCATGACCTAGAGGCTATATTCAAAAGGAATAATTTAAGGTATAAGTGATTTTTAGAAGAAAATTAGAATCTGAAGAAGTCCATATAATGGTCTTTCCTTGAGTTGGACCATCTAACTGGCAATTGATAATGGATGTTCAACGTGAGAAACATTCAAACCTATAGAGAATTTTTGAGATAATTTGAGCCAAACTGTCAACAATTTCCGGAAAGCAAAATCTCAGCAGGTTGAGATAATGCTCTGGAGAATGGCAATTTTGCACCTTATTTTATACATTACAATCAAAGGAGGAGACTAAGTGGGTTACATGAAATCCATTGGTGACAGGTTAGGGAGGCAGGAGAAAGCAAAGCAGGGGATGTGGGGGATGTGGGGGGTGGTGGGGGGCACCTCTGGGATTGGATAAAAAGTAAAATGGTAGACACCTGCT
>NW_006285797.1:2882281-2883990 GCF_000327345.1 Myotis davidii
CCTGGCCTCCCCTACCCCCCAGTGTCTTATGTCCATTGGTTATGCTTATATGCATGCATATAAGTCCTTCGGTTGATCTCTTACCCACCCCGCTCCTGACCTCCAACCCTCCCCGGCCTTCCTGCTGTAGTGTGACAGTCTGTTCGAGGCAGCTCTGCCTCTGTAAAAGATTTATATTTTTGATATTTATTTTATATATTTAAATGCCATTTAACAAAGAAAAATCAACCAAAAAATGAGTTCATAGGGTGCCATAGGTTCGCCATCACTGGCCTAGGACATGGCTACACACCATAAACTGCTTTTAGTTAAAAAATTTTAATTTCAGACCATCCTTTGTGGTGATTTTAGGTCTCTGAGTTTGTATGACTGCCACGACGGCCTCCCCTGAGCTTGTCAGGTTCAGTATGTGGCCCCTTTTCATAAAGAAGTGTTTTCTTCAGCACTGGTTAGCTATATTGTAAATTTATTCCTTAACATTGTGTAATAGGATATTTGGTCTGAATTTTTTAATTTATTGATAACCTAAATGCATTTGGAGAGAAAGAGGCCCCGGGTTCCAGTATTGACCACGCCCTGCTTGTTAGTAATCTGCTCTGTTGCCACATGGGAAACACCCAACTGACTATCAGGTTTTTTCTCTGTTCCATCATGTCCTTGGAAAGCTTAATTTACTCATGGCAGAGATATCCTTTGCCCGCTTTGAAAAGTCAACGACTTCATGGCTCCTCCGAACCAGTCACATTATTCTTTCTTTTCTGACTTGGTATCTGGAAGGAAATGTAAATCCCCAGGCTGAGAACACAGTGATAACTTTTAGGGGATAGAAAAAAGCTCTATTTGTTATCGAGTAATTTTACATCTGTGGGCACCGATGAAATAGGAGAATTTCTGAAGCGCTGGCTTTGTAAAGGGCTGATGGAAAAGACCTCTTCTGAAAGTAGAATGCAGTGTTTTGGTTCTTAAAATCTGCAAATAAGATATATTTTAAAGACTTTAGATTTACACAAGGGGTTCTTAAACTTCAGCTACATCAGATTCACTCGGAGGGCTTGTTATAATAACATATGCAGATATGCACAAACAGCGGACATGGACCAGTGGTTCTCAACCTGTGAGTCGCGACCCCTTCGCGGGAGTCGAATGACCCTTTCACAGGGGTTGCCTAAAACCATGGGAAAACACATATATAATTACATACTGTTTTTGTGATTAATCACTATGCTTTAATTATGTTCAACTTGTAACAATGAAAATACATCCTGCATATCAAATATTTACATTACAATTCATAACAGTAGCAAAATTACAGTTATGAAGTAGCAATGAAAATAATTTTATGGTTAGGGGTCACCACCACATGAGGAACTGTATTAAAGGGTCGCAGCATTAGGAAGGTTGAGAACCACTGACATAGACAGTAGTGTAAGGAAGGCCTGGGGTAGGGCGGGAGTTGAGTGGAAGGAGGCAAAGGGAGAAGAAGTGAGGGACATCTGTAATACTGTCAACAATAAAAAAAAAATAACTAAGAAAACCTTACTTTAAACTTTAAAGACTTAAAATCCATTAACATTTTTAAAATTTAAATTACACATAGATTGCTGAGCCCCACCTAAAGGGCTTCTGATTCACTAGATCTGGGGTGAGGCCTGAAATTTTCCATTTCTAACAAGTTCCAGGAAATTGTGTTTCTAACAAAACGCTGACGC
>NW_006285797.1:2884044-2889952 GCF_000327345.1 Myotis davidii
AATGGATAAATATTATAATTAATCATCAGTTCCATTTGGTATAACCAACAAATTCTCTAATATGGTTTAGAAAATAATAGGAGCTGTCTTTTGCTGTACCCCTACTGTACGCTAGGTGCTTTACAGTATTAATACCGATATTCATAATAGCTGCTAATATTATTATTTCACAGGTAATAATGTGAAATAATTGCCAGGATCCATCATGTGCTAGGATCTGTCACTTTTATGTCTTAATATACTTAATCCTCACAACAATCTTTATGGACAGGTCCTGACTAGTATTATTATTCCTTTGTTACAAATGATGAAACTAATGCACAGAGAGGTTCCATAATTTCCTAAGGTCATTCAGCTAGTAATTCTCAGGATTTGTGTGGAAAATAAGGTTAAGGGAAATTACACAATATTTTGTATATTGGACAACAATCTAAGGAAAATTACATCACAGCCTGCCTGACTCTAGATTTTTTGCTTGCTCTACTAAGGGATCAATTTCAAGTTGCATGATTAAAGCTGAAGGGGAAAGCTGAGCTTCACATTTGGACATTGGTCTGATATCTTCACAAATGGGATTTAATGTTTAAGTTATTTCTCTTATGGTATAAGAGATAGTTGTGTACTTAATAGAGGAAGGGTTAAAAGCTTTTTAGGGGACATCTGCGGCAGCGCTAAAGAAGTCCGACTACCGATTTAGGCCCACTCCCAAGTTTAGTCAGACATGCCCCGAGGGCTCCCAGACTGCAAGAGGGTGCAGGCTGGGCTGAGGGGACACCTGCCCCCAGTGCATGAATTTAGTGCACCGGGCCTCTAGTGAATATGTGTGTGTGTGTGTGTGTGTGTGTGTGTGTGTATTTATTGATTTCAGAGAGGAAGGGAGAGGAAGAGAGAGACAGAAACATCAATGATGAGAGTGAATCATTGATCGGTTGTCTCCTGCATGCCCCTTATTGGGGATCGAGCTTGAAACCTGGGCATGTGCCCTTGACTGGAATCGAACCCAGGACCCTTCAGTCCACAGGCTGATGCTCTATCCGCTGAGCCAAACCGGCTGGGGCTATGACAATACATTTTAATGAAAGTGTCCAGAAGGTATAAGAGATAATTGTGTATGTAGTAGAGGCAGGGTTAAAAGCTCTTTAGGGGAAATCTTTTATTAAATACCCCGAGTGTAGAATTTAAAAGCAAATCTTGCAAATCTGGTTTTTATAAATGTGAAAAAATAGTTGATTTGGTAATCAACTATTCCCCCCAAATGGGTAGGGAAGTTGAGTTTTGGGTTTATTTGATACAAAGAAAAGATGGTTGGATAATTTCCAGGTTTGAAGATTTAAGCTCATATAAAAAACATATCCAAGCATCCTCAGTGCAGGGTCCAGTTTGGAATCAGGTATTGCATTTAGTTGTCATGTCTCTTTGACCTGCGTTCATCAGGAACAGGTTTGTAGCCTGTTTACAGACTTTTATGACAGTAACATTTTTGAAAAACATTGAGCATGTTTATTTATATAGAACGGAAGTTGAGTAAATATTGAGTTGTTTAAATAATTACAAGTGATTTTAGTGTTTGTTGACAAAATAGTGAACTACCTTTTCACTATTTCACTTTTTACTTTTCACTATTTCAATATTTTACTGGACTAAGAATACCAAAATTTTAGGAGTAATATAATCAGATAACTTTAGTTCCATCTTGTGGTCAGTTATAACTTTTTTTCTTTTTGATTTCCTTATTCATAATTATCTTAATTGCTGCCTTCACCATCACTACCATTTATTGAAGTTAATGAGTTAATCCAGCATGAAGTCGCTAGAATGTGGCGGGGCTAAGATTTAGTTCTTGGTTCTTCTGGCTTTACAGAAAACTGTCTCACCACCATATCATGCCACAATAGAAAGACAGTTAAATGATCAAAAAGAAACAAAGACAGAGAAGTATGGTTAAAAAAGAAGCAGTATGTTGCTTTACTCAGGTCTAATTTCTCTCAGCAGCATTTTGCATATTTTAAGTCTTTTCTGTTTTGGCTCCGACTCATTATATGGCCATAAATTTTTATTTACATTCTTCTCTAATCAATTTACTTTACACGAATTTAGAGATATAGATAAAAGTATCTGAAGAAGTCAGGCAGCATTCCTGAAGGTCAGTGTTTTAGCTGGAGAAAGGTACTGACTAAGGCATTTTCAAAGAAGAAAAACATTACTTTTTGATCAGTGGTGTTAACATTCTATTGCTGTGCAGAAACTTTTTATTTTGATGTAGCCCCATTTGTTTATTTTCTCTTTAGTTTCCAATGCCCTAGTATCTGTATCGGTGAAGAAATTGCTTCGGCATATGTCTGAGATTTTGTTGCCTTTGGATTCTTCTAGTATTTTTATGGTTTCCCGTTGTATATTTAGGTCCTTTATCCATTTTGAGTTTATTTTTGTGTATGGTGTAAGTTGGTGGTCTAGTTTCAATTTCTTGCATGTATCTGTCCAATTTTCCCAACACCATTTATTGAAGAGAGTATCTCGACTCCATTGTATGTTCTTGCCTCCTTTGTCAAATATTAATTGAGCGTATTGGTTGGGGCTGATTTCTGGGCTCTCTATTCTATAACATTCTAAATCGTGTTGTGTAGGCCTTCATATCAGAAGTGTCTGCATCTGTAGTAGGCTCATTAAAGCAGAACACTGCTTTGTTATTTAATGCTAGACTAAGCTAGGGGATGGAGTTGTGTCTGTCTTATTACACAGTGCATCTCCAGTACCTAACATAGTGTCTAATACGCTGCTGTATTCCTCAAACCATACTAAGAAATGTGTTGCTCAATGAATGAATGTGAAACCAAACGAAACTTTCCTCCTTGGTTTATGATATAGAGCTATAACCACTGTGATGGGGAACTGAAAGGGTTACTTTGGTAGGAGCGACATAAAAGTTAGTCTGGAGGAAAAATAAATTTAGGACAACTTCCTTCTTTTAAAGCTGAAAAGACCTATTTCATAACAGGCATAGAGAGTGAGGCCCTACGTCATCAAACAGGTCATGATGGCCTGGGCCAGACTTAGGATCTATCCTTCTGACCCCTTCCCATTGTATATTGTTTCTCCATTTGTGGCTAGGTACTAGAAAGTTTACTCATATTCATAGACGAGATTAATTTATTTATCTAAAGCTACAAATTAAGTTCACTGCTTATTTTCATCCGTTCAGAAGGTAGAAGAATATTGCCTATAGCTAGATTCTTCTCCCTTGGAAATTCTCTAATAATATATTAAAATTAGATTCTCTGCAGTCTTACTCCTTGCAGGGGGATAAAAAATATTTTTCTTCTACCCTTTGAGGTTCTTGGCTGGGCTTTATACAAAAGACAGATTAACAAGAGAAAAACATACAAATATACTTAATAAAAGTTTTATGGGAATTTGAAGACCAGAAGAAAGGGTTAAACCTGAGTGTGCTTATACTAGATTTGATTAAGAGTGGAAGTCAGGGAAAATGTGAAAGCACAAAAGCCTATGAGGCAAGGGGAGAAAACTCAGCAAGGCCTGTTTGTTTGGGTTCTTCTCAGCATGTCTCCACCTGTGGAGGTAAGGGTGCTCCTTCCCACAGGTACAGGGAGGGCACTTCTCACAAGAGGGTCTTATGAGCTGCCTCCAGCAGGAGGTCGGGAAAAGGCAGAGGGTCTTTCCAGCACATGCTATTGCCCAAATTCCTCCAGCTGAAATATTTAATATGTTGAAGGGCCATTTATTGGGCTAGTGTGTCCTGAATCCCATCATGAGGGTGCAGTCAGGTTTCTTTGAAAATACTTTCTAAAACATTTCTTCCCATAGAAGCAAACAGAAAACTGTTTCCCAGACCCTAGTCAGAGTTCACTGTGCTGCACATCTGAGGGAGAATTCAGAGATTCCTTTCAAAGGGACCTGACAGAGGAAGGCAAGTAGCAAAGGACTTGGGAGCCAGTAATTGGAGAGGGATGAGAGAGCCATGCCCAGCAGAGGGAGAATTTGATAATGAAAATGGCCAGGGTGTCAAAGGTAGCCTTGGGTCATGTTGGACTTGCCCAGGAGTTTGGAAACTATTGCCTATGCAACAGAGTCAGTTGATCTTAATATAGTAGAGAAGAAATTTCTATGTTGTGGAAAAGGGAAAGGGAATGACTTCAAAGGTGCTGAGGCTGGGAAAACTGTTGCAGACTTCTAAAAATGCCGAAATAAAAGTTTGATGGCACTGTACTGTTGATTTACATTACTGACATATTCTGATGTCAATGTTTGCTTAAAGAATTTCCTATTAAAATTATTCAAGTATTCTTGTTTGTGGTTTTTTTTAAAGTTGTCATGGAAATATAGTGCTATTTTTTTCAAATACATTTTAAGGAGTCCACAGTGTTCATTATAAGGTCAGTTTTTGCTGCTATGTATGTAGAGTCCTTGACATATAAATGGGGAGGGACTTTTGTAAGCTGTTTCCCCGTGTGGTTGACATATATTATAATGCTGGCTTTGTTCTCCGGCCAGCCCACTAGATCTTACTTAATGCATATCCTATTTTATGGATGTTAAGTCCTGAGATCAAGGAGCCATAATTTCCTAGGGGAGAAAGAGTGGTCCCCTCCCCATCCCCAAGTAGATTTTAAGTTTCAAACCTCACTCCCATTTCTCTGTCTTTCCTTAGACTCACCCCCTTTTTTCCCTCTCAAGGGCCCAGGGCATGTGTCTGTCCTAAGATACTTTCTTTTCCAGTGTGTTCATATCCCATTTTGGACTCCCAGCGCAGCTGGTCTCATGTGGGATCAGGAGCAAAGCTTGATGGGAAACTCTGAGGGGAATCTCATTCATTTACAGAACCTGAAGTCTGTAAATGATAGAGCACTCTAGCCCTTCTGCTGGAAAAGAAATCTCTGGGGATTTCCGACCGATTCCAGAAGAGAGTCAGTTATGGATGGGAAGGCCAGCGTGAGAGTAAGCTAGTCATGCTTGGAGTCTTCCCCAGTGGTCAGATTTTCTAAGCGGTTCCTACTTTTCACAGCCTCTCCCCTCACTGTATGTTGGAACCCAGGGAGGGTGGTACAGTGTGATGTTGAAGAGTACTGGCCACTACTGTTTACTAGAGTTGTTACCTTGAACCTCTCAAAGCCTTTGTTTTCGCATCTGTGAAGCAGTGATAAGAATAATGCCCTCTTGAAGGTAGGGGAGGGTGGGGGGAAGGGGGACAGATCAACCAAAAGACTTGTATGCATGCATATAAGCATAACCAATGGACACAGACACTAGAGGGGTGAGGGCACAAGTGAGGGGGTGTTGGGAGGGCAATGGGGGGATAAGGACACATATATAATACTTAATCAATAAAGAACAAAAAAAGAATAATGCCCTCTTTATATCTGTACACTTTTTTAAATCATCAAGAAGCTTCAGGTTTGTTCTCCCATCTTCCGTAGCAGTGGTCTGATGTTTGCATTTTTATGGGTTTGAGTCATAATATTGCCTATATAATGAAAAGAGGAACTGCCCTTAGCACACAACAATTGGTTTGTTTTTTTTTAAAACTGAATTTTTTGGAGTGACATACAGGTTTCAAGTGTACAACTCAACTAAACATCGTCTACACACTACATCATGTGCCCTTTGCCCCAAGTAAACCCATGTATCCTCCCTTTACCATCTTCCACCTCCCCCATTTCCCTCCCCCTCTGGCTATCACCGTGCTGCTGTCTGTGTCTATGTGTTATATACAGGATGTCCCCTAAAATGTATATATACTTTAACAGTTGATAGCTCAATTTTGAAAATGAATTGTATTTTAATAAACAGGACCTTTGTTTTATATATATAATTTGCTTATTGTCTGTGTCTCCACAACTCCCACTGATTAGCATATAAGTTCTAAAAGGGCGGGTAATTTTCTTTTTCTTAT
>NW_006285797.1:2890070-2895367 GCF_000327345.1 Myotis davidii
CCAGTGGTTGAATTTAGCTTAGAATAATTCACAGAGCAATAGCCCAGGAGAGCCACAACCAAGAGCAACCTTCCACTATTGAAAACAAAAAACAAAATCCCCAAAACCCAGGTACTCTAATAGTATCACCGACTGAAGACTAGTGTAGAAATTCCATTTCTTAGATTTCTATACAGTTAAACCACATAGATACAGTATAGGTGTCCTTACAAGTTTTAAGAGTGGAAATGTTTCCTATAGAGTTATTGTCTGAGTCAATGAGTTTCATGCTATCCTTCTTTTATCTCACAATTTGTCATTATTCCCAAATGTTTGAAAGATCTAACTTTTATTCTACATAAACTTAAAAAATGTAAGAAGCCATATTTGCAGACACTCTAATTTTACTGAGCATTGTATATTATAGAGCCATTTTAATGTGTCTACTGGGCTGTTAAATTCCAAAGTTTTGTCTGGTAAATTTAATTTCTGCTGAATGCTTTCTTGCTGAATTTTGAAATTTAAGTTTTCATAGTTGACAGGATCAAATAAAGACTTTTTTGGGGGGGGGGCGGAGGAGCTGCAAAAAAATCAGGTTCAAATCAGGTTCCCAGTGCCATGAGATGCCCAGGACCCCCAAAAAAAGAAAGAAAAGAAAGAAAAAAAAAGACGTTTTAATTGCCCTTCACTGAGTAGGCACTCAAGGGCCCACAGCTGAGAGTGAGGCTAAGGTACAGATAACTAATCATTTATTTATTCTTTGATTATCTATTGTCTGAAATACTGTGCAAAGCATGAGGCGCTTGCAATGAGAACTGAAGACAGGGCCCTGTACTTTTAAGGGGCTTATTATGTGCATCATGGACATGTGGGGAGGAAAATTACGTTTCCTCCACTTTTTAAAATTCTTCTGGCTGGACTAATGATCAATTCAACATGAGTTAGATTAGCAGGAGAAAATGATCAAATTTATTATATATGTTCATACAGGGTTCCATAAGAGTATGAGACCAAGGACCAATGGGCAGTTAAGGCTTAGATGCCATTTGAGCAAAGGAGAACGGGGAGGGTTGTGGTTTGAGATTTCAAAGGTCAGGAAGGCAATTTACATGGAGATGGAAATGCAAGTTTGGTAAGTGAATGTTGGTCCATCTCTATAAATGGTACGTAGAAAGGACTTGGATGAAAGGAACTTGCTGGTTCCTCAGTCTGTTATACTTAGTTCATATTAAAATATCACTATCTGTGACAATAGCTTCTTTCCTGAAGCAGGTTCTCTATATAAATTCTTTTAGACAGTTAGGGGAAGGTCAAAGATTCCTTGAAAATAACCAGCCTAAAATAATTAAGATCTAAAACAAATATTTTGGGGTGGCGAACTGTGCTTCCCCTCAGACATAGACCTATTTTTTAAGGGGAATGATGATTGGTATCTTGGTATAAACCAAGGAACATGGGAGTGCAGAAGCGGGGGATCCTTCACAGCCTGGGTGACTGTAAAACTTGACCTTAAAGGAAAGGTAAGACTTTAGTAGCTGGAGGAGGAGTTGAAACAGAACAGCACTTTGGGTAGAAGGAACACCATGAGTGCAAGCAGAGACATGACGGTGGTGGCTTTGAAAATGTGACCCCATCTGTTCAGTTGACATTCTTTCCAAATTCTCTTAGCCTTTGGGTTGGAAGTGAAACTCCATTGTGGTAGGGTGCTGCGACCCGTGTATCTTGCAAATGTGGTCTCAGATTTGGTACTGACTCAAGTGTACTCTTGGTTAAACATATTTAAAAGATAGGTTGCTTTTAACGGGCTAGAGACAAAATAACTTCTGCTTAGATATTAGACTTTAGTATGAGACAACGATGTGGCATCTTTTTTGACTAGTCATGTACAGCGGGGAGGACTAGCTGGTGAACATCTGTGGTCCACAGACCTCGGTTGAGTAGATCAGAATCTGGAAATTTGGCAAAATTGTAATGTCACTTAGAAGTTAATCACTTTGAAAAAATTGGTAGCATCTTTGAAAGGTTTACTTTTCCTATGGAAGGTGTAGTTCTGTTGCAGAGATTAATTTTAACGTGTCAAATTTCTTTCCTTTAAGTAATCAACGGAAAAAACCTGTGTTTATAGTTCCTTCCAAGCAAATGAGTTTCCCAGATAGTTTATAGTGGTTTTATTTAGGAAAATGTAAATCATGGTACTTGGAGTTTCATCTGAATTTAAGGCAACAAAAAATGTTAAACAAGAACAGGGAAGCGGTGTGAAGCATTAGCATGAATTGCAGCAGAGGCAGTGGGATCTCATCATCTGGGGGTGTCTTTAAAAATAGTTTCAGTGTTTATCTCCCTGTGGCAGTTGTCTTGATCATAATCCTGTATTTCAAGGGTTTAGTGAGGAGGATACAACCAGTTGTTGTCAGTTGTTTATTTGTAAAGACTTGAGGAAATGGGCTTATGTTTAAAGGAGAGTGAATTAGTTTGCATAGAAAGTATTAGAATATTATAAAGGCCTTAAAACTATAAAATATACTCATAAGAGACTCTGTCAATTTTTCCCAATCCTTGAGACTTAGAAAGAGATGGAGCCACCACTTGTGTCATCCCCGCCCTTGGTAGTCTTTCCCTGGCAAAGAAGGCTCTGAAAGGGACACCAGGAAGTGCTGTGATGGTGTGACCAGAAGATACCCACATTGGCCAGCTCCACCCCTCCTGGAGCCTGAGCCACAGGTGGATTTTATTACTTGCCTAGCTTTCTCTGCCCTCTATGAGGACCTTGCTTCCTCCCCAGCCTAGGGCCTGACTCATCATATTCCAACCATTCCAGCAAGTGGATTCCTGATTCCTCTCAATTACCACACTTGAGAGGTCTGGGGGCTGGCGAGTGTGCTACACATCATCTCTGAAGTAGATGAAGTTACTTTTGGGGGGCTCAGTTGGTTCTTTGATTTTTTTGTATGTATTGAGAGAGTAGTGCTCCCCCCCAACCCCCCACAACTGTGCTGTGAAAGGTACTTTAAATTGTGCCAGAAGGAGAGTTCTTATTTGTGACAAGTATCCACTTAATTGTTGAACTGCTGTGTAGCAGGTCAGGCATCAACAACCTATAGTGCATTTGACAGAAGCCCCAAAGGAGATGTTCAGCTCAGAAGTATTCAGTAAGCCATAACTGGCACTTTAATCAGAATTGCAAAGTAGTTGAAATTTTTGTCTGTCATTTCCCTATATCCTTTCCTGGACTCTTCTCGCCCCACTGACCAGCCACCCAGGGTCCTCCCACTACCTTCTCAGTGTTAGAAGCGCTTCCTCTAGAATCCCATCATGCCCTTGCATTCCTCCTCAAATCCACCCCCTCCCATGTTATTCCATCTTTGAAATCGATAATACAGATAATACATAGGTGTTAAGACAACTAGTCTGATAAAGTAAGCTGGCATTAAGGGGCAAATGACTGATAGCTTGCTCTATCCCAGAAGCTGTCTTTATTTTCATATAGGAACTGAATGTATTTTACCTGAATGTACCTCCAGTACATTTATAATAATTTATCTGAATCTGTCTTATGGCATTGGTATGACCTTACTGGAGAATCTTTAGTGGGGATTTATTGAGGAAATACACATTTTTAAAAACTAGTTAATTTTATAAATTTTATAAAACTAGTTGTATAATTAAATAAAACCAATTAAAAATCTTTAAAATAATTTTATATGATTTTCATTGAAAAATATGCACAATTATGTTTCAAAACTTCTTCAAAGAAAACTAGAACGACTGCCAGCTTAGGCCACCACCGCTGCTCTCACCAGCCGTCAGCCCGGCTTTTAGCTGAGCAGCACTCCCCCTGTGAGAGTGTACTGACCATCAGGGGGCAGCTCCTGCATTGAACGCCTGCCCCCGGGTGGTTAGTGCACATCATAGTGACTGGTCATTCTGCCCTTCAGTCTATTTGCATATTACCCTTTTATTATATAGTATTTTTAATAGTAATTATTTGTCTTTTTATATTGCTATAGTCACATATTTACATTTATATCAAAATTTAGTTTTATTGACAAAATTATTTATTATTTGTTAGAAGGGTCAAGTGATTATAACCCCACTTTCCCCAGATTTTTCTTTCTACTGCCCAAATTATGAGAATGTGAGAGGAATGGGAAAGAGGTGAGCATAAAAATGCTAGTTACTGGTACCTTCTCCTTTCATTATGCCATTGAAAACTGCTCTTGATAGAATAGTACTTAACCATGATCTTTTGAAGTGATAACTAGTTTAAAAGTTATATAAGTAATGAGCTAGAAGGATATTTGATGTTAGGGTCAATTTTACTATATAGGATATATAATAAAATTATATTTTATTATATAGGATAGAAATGAACTCTAAAACAGTGAGCAAATATTATAAAATTGAGTATGCAAAGTAATTGATTTCTGATTTTATTTTCTCTTTTAGTTATATTATTTGTAATTGCTCAGCAAGATCTATGCAGACCTTCAGGATGAGGGAAAAGCACATGCAAAACCAGAGTTATGTCTGTCTTCATGTTGACAAATAGGAAGAGCTGGCAGGAAAGGTAGAGGACGCAAACCCAAACCAAAACAGACAAGAATCAATCATTCCAACCCCCAAGTTAATACAGAAAGGAGCAATATGCTTTAAAATTTTGAGAATTGAAATTGTCTTTTAAAAAAGGTCCCTGTGACAATGCTGAACCTGGGCAGAAAAGAATACAAAAAACAGCAAGTTGAAACCATGACTAAAATGCCCCCAAATAAAAAATGAAGTTTTATCAGTAATAGAAATGTGTTTTTTAAAAAAATTGATTGTAGATTGTCTACCTGAAAGTTTAACAGAGAAATCTTATTTTGCCAAAGAACTAATCAGGTCCATGTGAAGTAGATGGATTATTTATTATTTGTGCTGCCTAGGGCCAACATTGGTTTGTTTCAAACTCTTTATTATTTTATTCATTAATACCTTAACACATTGTGAGAATCACGAGAATTCTCGTGTTTTCTGTTCTAAGGCTTGTGGCCAATCACAAGAATTCTTTAAAAAGATATTAGCTTGTAAGAACATGTAATAAATAACTTCAAAATGCAAAGTGTGACTTTAACACTTACGTAAAACGTTTTTTGTATTTGTCCAATAGAAACTTATCTGGCCACTGGGCAAAGCTAGCAATAAAACTACTGGTCCACAATGTGTTAAGATCCTTAGTGTGAAAGTGACACAGTCTATTTCCCTCACTTCCCATTGATGAGAAGTAATCATTTGGCCCAATGTAAATGCATGGAGAGATGGGAAATGTAGTTCATGACTGG
>NW_006285797.1:2895699-2915050 GCF_000327345.1 Myotis davidii
TAAGCTGTCTCCTGAATGGCCCCCACTGGGGATCGAGCCCGCAACCTGGGCATGTGCCCTGAGCGGGAATCGAATCGTGGACCTCCTGGTTCATAGGTCAACACTCAACCACTCAGCCACACCGGCCGGGCTTAAATTTATTGTTTTGAAGTAGAACTTTTAAGGAGCTCTCCCAAGAGAATTTGGTAGCTTATTTTTTACGAATGTATTTGTTTGAAGTATAAAAATGACATTGAAGATCATTTTCATTGAAGCTGACGGTGCCCCTTCTCTTTACCCAGTTTGTGCAAGGCAGGGAGATGATCTCATTTGGGACAAGCCTTCTTCTATTATTTATGTTCCTTTCTAAAGATAGCCGGTTGTTTTCCAGAATACTGCGTCTTTTAGGTGTAGGACTCCTTAAGAGAGGACTGAATCCTTCCTGATAGAGAAAAAGTTTGCTTTTTCCCGAGGCACCGTTCCTCCTTCATTGCGTACAGACTGGGCCCCCAGCAGCTTGGTTGTGCTTTGGGCTTGCTCAAGGTAATAGCTTACAAGTTACGTGTTGGTCAGAGATGCTATGTCCTCATCCTGTTTAAAAGCCTTCAGTGGTTCTCTCTACTTCGGAAATGTCTAAGCTTTTTGAAACGACATGTAAAGCCGCCATGTCTCCTGGCCCAGCTGCCTACCTCACCTCCCACCTCCCATTTCATCGATTTCACGACTGTTTCCTTCCCTGCACCATGCAGTTGCATGCATCCCTGCCCTTTTCCTTTGTTCTTATTCTTCCCTTTACCTGGCACATTGTCATGTCTCAACCACGCGGACTTCTTAGCCTTCAGCCTTGGTTAGAGCTCCTCAGAGCTTCCTGAGCTGCTCTGACTATATTTACTCTAGACTGAAATTTCCTCTCTAAATTTCTACCATCTCAGCCTGCAAGCCTCAAAAGATGGCACTCTCTTGTTATTCATCTTTGTACCTTTAGAACGTAAATGATTCCCTGGCATATAGTGGATGCTCAATAAATATTTAGTGACCTATACGGGAACAGAATGTTTAAATATGGAAAGTAAAACTTTTGTCGGATTTGGATTAACATCAACCAATACAAAGTCAGACTTTTGAAAAAGGCAGTTTTAAACTAGCCAGACAATGATCTTATCTTTAAAGTAGAATTTGATTTAGCCCACATAAAATTAATTACAATAACAATTTTAGAGTAGTATTTTTCAACAGTTAAGCCATTTAAATGGACAGACCTGGCTCTGTCTCTTCTATTGTCTCTCAAAAATAAATTTGAGATGCATATTGCCTCCATCACCATCACCACAGCACCCTGTTTAGAATCTCTCTCCCTCCAAGCCTCACCATTTTTTTCTGCTTACTTTAATTTTTCTTCCTTAGGCTATGCTTCTTAAGCAAAAGATTGGAAGATTGGTGCCCTCTAGGGGTAAACTGCAGGTGCAGCGCAGTACACACATTTTAGAGAACACTGCACAGTTCTGGGAGAATCGTATGAAATACAGAAAATGATGCTTCCTACTTCTTATGTAATTCACGTTATGTAACTTAATCCCACAGTATCTCACAGTGCTTTCACTTTGCTCATCTGCTCCTCTAGCACTATTTATTCAGACAGTTTTTTGTTCCACAGGGAGAAAATATCCAAAATGAGAAGAAAGGCTGTTTTATTAAAAATTGAAAACGGAAGGTTACGACTATTGGCAGTTAGTGTAGTCATTTTTGAAGGAAAGTTACCGGCCAGATGTCTGTGACTCAGACCCAGGACAAAATAAAAAGCTTTTCTGTTTCAGCTTAACTATTTAATTTCTTCTTTTCTTTCTCCCAAATTTCAGATATTTCTCCAGAACCCCATTTCCCCCCTCTCAGTTCATCCACTAGCACCCTTTCCCCATAATGTTGGTTTGTAATTTTTAAGTAACATTCTCTTTCATCTCATTCTTTTGTGGTGAGTAGAATGAACCAAGTTTTAAAAGGTCTTAGTGCAGGGTCAGGTACCTAGTATTAACTTATTGTGTGTTTATTTTTGTTTATTATTATTAATGATGGTGGCATTTGTTTTTATAGACTGATAAAGATGATAATGTCTTATATTTGTCTAGCCCAGTGGTCGGCAAACTGCGGCCCCTTAAGTGTGGCTCTTCCACAAAATACCACGTGCGGGCGCGCATGTACAGTCCGATCGAAACTTCGTGGCCACACTCAAGGGCCAAAGAGCCACATGTGGCTCGCGAGCCGCAGTTTGCCAACCACTGGTTTAGCCTTTTCATATACAGTATTTTTGTAGACGCTCAGAATAATCACCCGAGATAGGAAAAATAGGCAGTATCACATGACAAACAGCGCCTCAGAATTTTTTCAAGCATTACGATGTTAGTCTATTTCTGCACCCCTCCCAAATTATTTTTTAAAAACTTCTTTTATTGATTTCAGAGAGGAAGGGAGAGGAGGAGAGAGAGAAACATCAATGATGAGAGAGAATCATTGATCGCCTGCCTTATGCATGCCCCTACTGGGGATCGAGCCCGCAACCCTGGCCCGTGTGCCCTGCCCGGGAATCAAACCGTGACCTCCTGGTTCATAGGTCGAGGCTCAACCACTGAGCCACATCAGATGACTGGTCCCCTCCCAAATTCTCAAGAAATTAGGCCAAAGGCTTGAGAGCAGCTTTCCATTTTACATATTTTAAGTTGCCACATTACATTTTGAAAATATAACTTTTATTTTCAGATCATAGAATTTTTGTTTTCTAGTTTGAACAGAGGCCTTCTCTTTCCAAATTTTGATTTTGCAAATGAGAAAATTTAGGCCTAGATTATAGACAGCTGATACTAGTTTATGTGGCTCTGAAATGAAGGCCTCCTAACTCGTTTTGCCTCATAACATGTTTTCTCTTCTTCTAAGTTTTGATAGCATAATATTATTGTTTTTCTTTTATAAACATGCCTAATTTAATTTTTCTTTATTGTTCCATAAATATGGAGAAAAATGACACTTTGTTTTGGAAAGTTTCTCTGATGTAGGAGGTTTAGTTCAATCTGGCAAAGCAAGTTGTGAAATAGCCTTCCTGTGAAATAAGTGTTCAGAATCACACCCCGTCTTTCACTGTCCTGGAGTGAGAAAGACATAGGAAGTGGAATGAGGAGTGTCATGTGAGCCTCGCAGGACGTGGGTGGGATGGCATCGGCTACTTGTAGCAGATATCCCTACTTGGCAGACTGAACAGAGGTTTGGGGAAATCTTTGGTGGTTTGAGCTCTAAAATCACAAGCTTAAATCTGGCTTGTGGAAGAGAGGAAGAAGCTGAGGGTTAACTTTGTGGTAGTGATAATGGTCATGAAAACCCTCCACCACAAGATTTCTGTTGTGCAGAGGAAGGTTTGGACAGAGGTCTTCTAACCTTACATCTGTGAATTTTTAAAAAAACATTTTATTTTGAAATAATTATAGGTTCATGGAAGTTTTCAAGAATACTGCCCTTTATCCAGCTTACAGCTGTGGATTTTTTTTTTAATTAATCCTCACTAGAGGAGTGAGGATATTTTTCCCCATTGATGAGAGAGAGAGAGAGAGAGAGAGAGAGAGAGGGAGAGGGAGAGAAAAGAGAGAGAGAGACATAGATGTGACAGAGACACATCAGTTGGTTGCCTCCCATAAGCTCCCTGACTAGGGGTGGGGATCAGACCTGCAACCCAGGTACATGCCCTTGACTGGGAATTGAACCTGTGACTCTCAGGTGTGCAGATCGACACTCTTAACCACTGAGCCATGCTGGCCAAGGCCACCTGTGGATTTTTAATGTGTGGAGTGTGTGCTTCTGGTATGCAGATCTTGTGGCCAGAGAGTAGGAAGACCAACAGGGGGTAAAAGTTGCCTCTCTTATTAAGTTGGCTCCAGTTGCTGTATCAGGAGTCATGAAGATCAGGGTGTTGCCTCTATTTTTAAAAATTGTAACTCCATGTAATAGACCAGGCTTATATTTATATAGTGTGTTAAAACATGTAATAATTCTGCTTGTCTTTGTGGGTTATTAATCTGAAAATTACATTTTAAGTGTTTAGATTTTAAATTTAAATTTAGTATTTTAGTAAGAGAATAAAAATTTTAAAAAATCATTATATGAATGAGTACCATAGAAGAAATGTTTTCTACTTTGTCCTCTTCCTTGTTTGAGTATTAAGAATGATCCTGGGATCTAGGACCGAAAGTTAAATTGCTTTTCTCTGCGTAGGTCCGAAAGCACGTGAATGATCTCTATGAAGACTTAAGGGATGGACACAACTTGATCTCTCTTTTAGAGGTTCTTTCGGGAGACACCCTGGTAAGTTGTAAATTCCTTAATTTATTTTGAAGAACATATGCATATGACTGGGATGTTTTTGGCACAGACTGTTCAGATTTCTGTAATATTCATCTTTTTGAGCTGTAACTTCTGCCTGAAAAAAAAAAAGTTTTGGTTGGATTCCTAAGCATTTTCAGGTTTTGAATGATCTGACCTTGGGAGATTGAAGCACTTTGATCACCTTGCTTATATGCTCAGTTTTATAATCAAAATACTATTTTTGTTCTTGCTTTTCTTTTTTTGTTTACCTTTGGGTTGTTTTTGCTTAGCAGACGTTGTATGCATAATATAACCACACATTAAAAGACTCACAAATAGCCAGGAAATAAGCACTGCTTTCTGAAAAATGGTCTAACCCACTCCACAGGTGTCATTTCCTTTTTTTTGTGAACATGACTTCCCCGTTCTTGGTTACCTGTTCTCCTTCATTATGTTCTGTTCATGCTCTTCTTTTCATTTCTGGTCTGTCTTGTGTCTTTGCTGTCCTATCTTCTGTCTGTTATATTCATTAGCCAAGGGAGCGAGATTTTTTGAAGACCTTACGATTGGTGAGTGCAACAGAAGCATGCGAATATGAACAGCATGAGGATGTGGAGGATGAGGATAAGGGGGTAGGTGTCGGCCCCCATAACTCAACTAACCTAGCCTTACAGTGTGGTGAGCGCTAACGCGATAGACAAGTAACCCACGGGTTCGGGCTCCTTTGTAGAAAACGTTAGAAAGGACCAAAACCCACAATGAGTGGATGTGTGTGAACCAAGACATTGGACAAAGGAAATATTTTCTCTTTAAATTTATTTATAGATTACTGTGCAGTGCGTGGTAATCGAACATAAGCACTTAAGGGATAAGATGGCATTTTAGCTAAAGGATTTTATATAGTTATGGACATCTTGACAACTAGCCTGCTAATTTTTATGCAAAGTTACCCTATTTCTAGAATTTATATTTCAAACATTGCTTTATTTGAAAGAACTTCTGGATACTTATTTAATATTTAAGTTTATACTTTAAATCAGAGCTGTTGGCATTAGGTATTTAACGGACATTCTTTACCCTGCCACCTGTGTCTCATTTTATTTAGAAAGGGAGGTTTTAACAATCTAGAGTCCTGACAACTAACAGAGCTGATGACAATTAGTTGACCACAGTCCACCTTTGCAAGACCTATGTGCTTCTTTTGCCATCTACATCCCTAGTGCCCCCTGATTTCATTGGAAATTGTGCTTTTTTTTTTTTTAATCTAGTGGGTGAATTCACCAACATCATTCGTTCCTGTTGTATAGAACCCACTTTTCCATTCTGTAGTCTGCTGTCTTTTTTATTATGGGGCCTTGGCTTCAGCACCCTATTCATATTTGAGAAGCTAAGATCTCAGTTTTACTTTTTCCCCTTTGGAAGATTTGATGTGGCAAATTTCAGCTTCATTCTTTGTATTTTTGTTAAGCATTTTCCCAGCTCTGTTTCCTTATGTTTTCCTTTTGCCAACTTGCAGTGATTCTAAAGGGAAACAGTATCAAGGAAAAGAATTATGGGTTGTCAGCTTTCCTGAAGTGGAAAGCTATTATAGAGTCCTACGAATTTTGTGAAAAACACTAAAATAAAATAAAGAGGAAATATATTAAATGGTTTTAATTGCTTTTCTCCCTTCCTCTATCATGGCTAAGTAAAACTCCACTGTCTTTCTCCTTCTTGGTGATTTTTTAATACTAATTGCATGCTACTTTTCCTCATTTTCATTCACATGCCGTATATATATATTTATAAAAATCATTTTGATAATTGTTAGAATTCATTAAGAAGGGAAAATGGTATTTAATTCTTCTTGCGCAGCCATACCTTAATAACTATAGGCTAGAATTGTATTTTAGTGAATATAAAAAGTCTATACGTTCTATGGTATTTTCTCTTTTCCTTTGTTTAAATAAAGCATTTGGAATACAGAATATGTTTAAATAAAACATATTGGGAGAAATCGCTAGTAGTTTAAATTTAATCCCAAATAATACAAAAAAATTAGAACTGCCTTTAAAGAATTTAATGGGCTTAACCAAACAGTAAATACCGTTTTGACATATTAAGATAAGCATAATGTATATTTATGTAGTATGTTGTCATTGTTATAAAAAACTAGTGTTTTTCATACCCTGCATTTTTCTATTCTTAGCCCAGAGAAAAAGGTCGGATGCGTTTTCACAGACTACAGAATGTACAAATTGCACTTGATTATTTGAAAAGACGCCAGGTAAGATGTTTTTCAAAGACTGTAATCATCTTATATAATAAAAGCCTAATATGCTAAGTGTCCGACCTTTTGTTCCACCGTTAGACCAGTTGCTATGACTGATCTAGCAGGGGGCAGACACTCCAACCAGTAGGTTAGCTTGCTGCTGGGGTCTGGCAGATCCGGACTGGGTGAGAAGGGCTGGACACACCCTGGAGCCCTCCCGTGGCCCCTCCCTGGCCCCGATTGTGCACCAGTGGGGTCCCTCGGTCTGGCTTGCACCCTCTCGCAATCTAGGACCTCTCAGGGGATGTCCGTAGGCCTGGATGAAGGACCCTACTGGTGCACGGATTTGTGCACTGGGCCTCTAATATAACCATATGTGACTGAATTAATCTACATAGAACCATGTCAGGGAATGAAAAGGTTAAATTAGACTATGAATTGTAATCATTATACTTGTGCTTCTGTGAGACAAATATTCTAAAATATTTATAAACATTTGCTCCAAAGAAAAGAAAGTTAATAGTAGTTGTAAGCTTAGAGGAATTACAAGTGGCTACATTTCCATTTGAATAAGAGCTACTGATTTTCCTTCTGTCAGAATTTGAGTGCTTTTGCCTAGGAAGTTAATGACAAAATGTTAAGAATGTCTATGAAGTTTTTAGTAGTAGGGAGGCAATACCTTAATTTTTATACTTGTTTTATAAAACTATTTTTATAAAAAATAGTTCATAATATTTTAAAAATTAAGTATTTTTGATATTTAGTAGTGAAGAGGCAATGGTTTATTTTTTATAAGTAGATAATACTGGGTAATTTATAAGTAGTTAAAAGTAAAGCAACATTTCTGACAACAGTCTCCAACTGGCTTGAGGTTTTCAGAAAAACTCAAGGAAAAGATCAACACCATATTGGATGTGATCTTGATTTTGGTAGCATTGTGTATAATAATGGTGTAAACCAAGTAATTGGTAACTTTCAGTGAGTAGAAAAAAGGAGAAAAAGACATTCAGGAGAACTGAAAGTCACTGAAAACAGTAGGAACTTAGAAGTGGGAACAATTTTGTTCTTGATGGAGTAGGAGGAGGGGAGGGAGCGAGAGGGAAACACTATCTTTTATTAGTTCTTCATTTAGGTTATTATGAATGTGAAAATGCTCTTAGTTTTTAAATTCTACTAAATATTATGTGTTCAAATATTTTAAATGTTATTGGTACTTGTCTTATTGTTTTTAATTCCAGTGGGAGTTTCCAGAAGGATTAATGGTTAATTATAATCTCCTGGTATGAAATGTATTTGGCAGTATTTTGTCTGGGAAGTAAAATGTTACCTATCGTTGTATTTAATTTTTGGTATTCGATTCATGATATATAATTCTTTTGCATTCAGGAGGTAATACTAGATGTCATCATTGCATTAATTTACCTGAATGCATAATACGTCAGTTGATAAGCTTTAAGTCTCTTATATATATATATATATTTAAACAGCCTTACAAATATCCAGTCACTCATGGATTTACTTATCTTGGTAACAGTTTGTGAAAAAGAAATAGAAAAGTAATGCTAGTTTTTATTTAACCCTCTGTGAAGGAAGTGTGACAAAGTTTTAAAAATTATTTTATGGCTTAGAACTATTTCCTACTTAATTGTAAAATAAAGCTTATTTCCAAAAGACAAATGTCCAATTAAAAAAATCTCAAGTATCTAAGACTTCTCACTTGAGCTATATTTTTGTTTTAACAAATGAGTAGTTTTATTACTTGATCTAGAAGACAAAACCAAGATAATCACCACTTTTCTTTGTGGCTACTTTATAATTTGCATTCTAAAATGACTGAAGATAGGGGGTAAAACAGTATTTTGAAGATTACTGGTATTTAAATCATTCAGTTTTTTCCTTTGTATAATTTAACATCGCTTTTATAGATAAAGATAAATCATGTGATGGTTTGAAAAAGTTTTTTTTTTTTATCTCTTGTTCACATATAACACAGGTGAAGTTAGTGAATATTAGAAATGATGACATAACAGATGGGAATCCCAAGTTGACTTTGGGATTAATATGGACAATAATTTTGCACTTTCAGGTAAGCTTAATTTTTCTCGATTGTCATTTCTTTTAGCCTCTTATTGCTAGTTCCAAATGGTTCATTCACATCAAGGATGAATTATGCATTCACATCCCATGGAAGATAGTAAATTTTAGGCTTCTTTTCTTAAACAATATATTTGTATTATTTCTTTCAAGTAACTGCTTGTGAACCCGGTATCCCATTTCCTGTTGTTGATAACCTGAAATATGCTTAGGACAAAGCTTGCCATCTCAGAGTTGGACGACAAGATTCTTTTTAATTGAATGCAGACACATTTCTTTTGTTTATTGGAAAGTATTACGTGATTTAGATACATGAAAATTTTATTACTCAATCCTTAATATAGAATGGTTTTTGCTGGGGTCCAACCCCAGCAGGTCCAGGGTTCCCCAAAGGTGTGGATGGAGTCGGCGAAGAAGGAAAGACTCAGAGACAGCGTTCAGTTGATCAGCAGCCTAGCCAGGATCTCTAGTTAGGATCTCCAACCAAGTTCTGTGTCCATGTTCTCTTTGCTAGGTTCTCCAGGTTCTCTAGGTTCTGTAGCCAGGTTCTGTAGCCAGGTTCTGTAGCCATGTTCTCTCACTAGGTTCTCCAGCCAGGTTCGGTCGCCAGATTCTAGTCAGGTTCTTTTGCCATGTTCTACCCAGGTTCTGTCTCTAGGACCTTCAGCCAGGTTCTCTCGCTAGGTTCTGTCTCTAGGTTCTGTTGCCAGTTTCTGTCCAGGATCTTTTGCCATGTTCCGTCTCTAGGTTCTGTCTCTAGGTTCTGTCCTGGCACTTAGTTAGGGGGTTTTATTCCCTCCCTAACTTCAGGGAAAAATCCCTACCTGGGGAAACAACCTTTCTCAGAGAGGTGACCTTGGTTAAAACACATAGTGCCAAGAAGGTGAGCAAATATAATAAGAACAGTATGCCATATATGCCAGGTCCCTTGAAACAGCAAGGATGGACCGGCTCCCAAGCAGGTTTTCACTGGTATTATGGTTTCTCCACTCTGCAACATATTTTCTCTTATTGGTAGACACTAGATGGCAGTATAATTATGATAAAGCGATCTTCTGAAGTAGTATTCATGTTTTTATATAGTGCTACACTTTTTCAAACTAGATTTGGGGAGGGTAAATGCAAATACATAAAAATTTATTGGCAACGAATGATTATTTAATAAATCGAGAGCTGATTGTGAGTCTTAGTTTTTGTAAAAAGATACATTTTGAAAAAAGCCATCTTCATTTGAAAAGCCGAGTCCTAATTTTGGAATTTGCTTTTGCTTATTAATGCTGTGCCTGCCCACACAGTGTTCTGTGTGCAGCTCAGAGCCTGGCCCACAGTAGGCACGCGGCACATCTTACTGATGGGCTGTGCAGTGGTCCTTGAAAGAGGAGGAAATAGCCTGCCAGTTTCAGAAAGGAGCTGGGGTTTTGAGCCAGATTTTGAGAGGAGTTAGATTTACTTCTTATATTTTGAAAATCGACTAGGACACAGGATTTGTAGGGGAATGGTGGAAAATCATGTACCTGGGGCTCATTTGGGAACAGGAAAATTCTGACAGGTATGGGGAGCTACAGGAAGTAAAGTCTAGGTAGGTTCCAGCTTCTGAACAGGCAGCTGAGAGAAGTTGCAGCAACCAGAAATCAGAGGCTCAGACTCAGGTACCAGGAGACCCAGGGAACCAGGGGTCAGGCAGCCAGACTGCAGGGCAGCTAACATAGGTGAATGTCCACTCACCTGGGCATTGATGTCTGGGAGACCCAGTAACAGGAACTGGAGGCAGGACCCTGAAGGCCTGTGGGCTTCTATTTCTAGGGGACCCCATCCTCAGGGGACCCAGGGGACTGAGCCATAAACCAAGGCAGAGATTTGGGCATGGAGCCAGACCTTGTTACCAGAATTGGGTAAAGACTAAGAAGAACTGGCCAAAAGCTGATTTCACATGGATTTCCTCGGCAGCTTTCTCGGGGCGTCTTTAATCATCCCCGAGTGGATCAGGTTCCTCGACTTTAAGTCGGGTTGAAACTGCAAGAACCCCACTTTGGAGGGTTAGAGGCCTATTGGGACAGGGAGCCAATCACATCATTACCGACGGAGCTGGTGAGACAGGTTGTGCTTTGAATGTTGGAATGAGAATCCCTGTGGGGCAGTGAAGAAACACTCAGGTTTTGGGGGGAGGCAGAGTTAAGTTTCATTGTTGGCTCATTTATTTATGGCTATGACAGCATTGAAGAAGCCATTTAATCACTCTGCACCTGAAAAATAATTTTTTTTAGGAAACTCAGCCTATCAATTCTATGTAAAATAAGTTGAAATGAGCAGAGTCCATAATGAGGGAGATAATCTAAGAAGCTGAGATGGTGATTTCTGAATGGAGTGATAAAGGCCAAGACTCAGGTGGGGATGGAAAATGGACCCCAAAAGATGGCATTTTAAAGGAAGAAAGAAAGGGACTTGGTGATATGAATAATGGATGAAGGAGAGGGAATAAAGATTACTCTAAACTTACAGCCTGGGAGATAAAAACCAACTGATGCCAACCAACCTACAAACAAAAAGCAAACTATTGAGAGAAATGGGGGTGATGGTAAGGGGAAAACTCAAGACCTTGGCGGGTTCGATGGCATGGTGGGGTATCCTTTCCTTTTGTCTGCTGAGAGGTTGGAGATTTGTGAGCAGAGCAGAGCAGAGCTGAGAAGTCAAAGGCACAGATAGACTTGGGAGTTACCAGTACAGAAGTAGCCAATGAATCGACCCAAGTCGAGGGGTCTTTAGGGGACCTAAGAGATGGCATACATGGAGAAGAGCCAAGAGCAAAGGACAGACATTTGGGGGAAGGCCCATGATGGGGGTGAGGGAGGAAGAAGATCTGTTTGGGGAAACAAAAAAGGAATGTTTGATGAAATGGGTGAAGCAACAAGGAAATGTAGTGATGAAATCAAGGGAAGATATTTTCAGGTAGAGAGGAATAGTGAACAGAATGAAATGCTACTAGAGAGCTTGAGAACTTTAAGACTGATAATTTTAGTCCAGGCTGGTTTGGCTCAGTGGATAGAGGATTGGCCCACAGACTGAAGAGTCCCGGATTTGATTCCACTTAAGTTCAGTTCCCAGCCCGGGTTGGGGTGCGTGCAGGAGGCAACCAATCGATATGTCTCACATCGTTTCTCTCTCTCTGTCTCTCTCCTTCGCTACCACTCTTTCTAAAAATCAATGGAAAAATATCCTTGAGTGAGGTTAACTACCAACAACAACAACAATAAACAAAAACACACACACCCCCCCAAGTGTGTTTAATTACCAGTAAACCAAGAAATACAGTTGGAGAAGGATGAGACTCCTTACATTAGATCATTAGAGGTTAACACATGAGGTGAGCATAGTTTGGAAAATTCCCTCATGCATTGCTGTGGATGTGCAAATCCACACAACTTCTCTCTCACACAAAGTGACTGGGCTTTTTTCCCCCTCTCTCTCTATACTTTACATAAATAAGGGAAGTAATTTCAGAAGACAAGTTTATTTATTTCTAAACTATCTGTTATAAGCACCATAAATTGAATCTCTTTTCTAATCAGGCTATTTGAAGGCAAGTATGGCCAACACAGTAATCCTATATCACTAGCCACTATAGGCTAGATCCAGAGATACTAAGATAAGGAATTGTGTTGTTCTATCTATTGGGAGAATGTTCATAAAACTATAATCTAGGGTGATGAATCTATTGTGATAGAAATAAAAATAGGGGTGTAGAGAAGGAGTGTTGTAGTAGGATCAGGAAGGTTTAGAGAATAAGGGAAATTTTCACTGATATTAGAGATTGTCTTTGCAAGATGATTGCCAGCTACCAGGCAGAGAGTGAGGTTGGGTGTTTCTGAGAGAGAGTGGACAGTTGCCCAGTGTGGCAGGGCTGGAGGCAGGGTGGGTGGTATGCAGATCACTGGCTGTGCCTCTATTGTACCAGTACAGATAACAGTCATTCCACTGTTTAAAAAAAATTATGTTTTTATTGATTTTAGAGAGAGGAAGGGAGAGGGAGAGAGAGATAGAAACACTGATGAGAGAGAAACATCATTGATCAGCTGCCTCCTGCATGCCCCCTACCGAGGATTAAGCCCATAACCCAGGCATGTGCCCTGACCAGGAATTGAACCAGTGACCTCTTGGTGCCTAGGATGATGCTCAACCAACTGAGCCACATTGGCTGGACAAGTTGTTCCACTTTTAAATTATCTTGAATGATGTTTTATTGCCATCAAGATTGCAAATCAAGTTAAAAATGAGCAAACACACCAGAAGCTTTATTTTTGCCAGCTTGTTTTCTAGGATATTCAGTTTTTGCCATTGAAGATTGTTTACTTTTCTCTTTAAATGATTAAGGAGAAGTTCACCATGCAGGCCTATTATTGACAAATATCAACAACATTGCTAACTCAGCTGCTTAATTATATTCTTACTAGAGGCCCGGTGCATGACGTTTGTGCACTGGGGTGAGGGTCCCTCAGCCCAGCTTGCACCCTGTTGCAGTCCGGGACCACTCGGGGGATGTTTGCCTTCCGGCTTAGGCCTGCTCCCCGTGGTTTAGGCCTGCTCCCCAGGGAGTTGGACATCCCCCAAGGGGTCCTTAGTGCTGCAGCGGAGGCGGGAGAGGCTCCCGTCACCACCACTGTGCTTGCCAGCCGTGAGCCCAGCTTCTGGCTGGGTGATGCTCCCCTTGTGGGAGTGCACTGACCACCAGGGGGCAGCTCCTGCATTGAGTGTCTGTCCCCTGGTGGTCAGTGTGCGTCATAGCAACCAGTCGTTCTGCTGTTCAGTCAATTTGCATATTAGGGTTTTATTATATAGGATTTTAAAAAACATAATGAGTTTCATCTTGTTTTAAATTTTTTTATTGAATTTATTGGGGTGACATTGGTTAATAACATTATATAGGTTTCAGGTGTACAATTCTATAATAACTTCATCTGAATATTGTATTGTGTGTTCACCACCCAAGTCAAGTCTCCTTCCATAACAACTTCTTCCCCCTTTACCTCCCACACCTCCCTTTCCCTCTGGTAATCACCATACTGAGTTTCATCATTTGATCAGTCCAAACACTACCTAGAGAAAGGCAATTATCAATTTGTTTTTATTAGTCAGATGATTTCTGCTTACGTGTAAGTCCAGTCATGCCATACTAATTTCCTTTGTACTGTATCTATGACTCAGTGTTAGAAATATGCACACCTTAATCAGGTTCCATGCTGGCTTATTATTTTTATAGCAGCGCCCTAGAAAAACTGAATAATATTTAACTAGGGTACAATTATAAAAGTTACATATAAAGTTTAACGGCCCTAATTCATATATGAGAACACGCAAGTGTTTCTTTTGGCTAAGTGTCCCATGCTTTAAATCATAAAACTTATCTGTTTGCTTATATGAAAATCCTAATGGGCACATAATGGGAATGGCTTGGAAATTTATGTCATAGGAAAAGTACTACAATTTTAAAAGACTGATTATTCTAAGCACTTTGCATCTATCTCCTTCAGCTATTAAATTGTTCTTTTGTTTGTTTGTTTTATGGCTGCTGTTTTGAATGAGTCTTAATCTATTTTACAGATATTTTTGAGGTTTTAATTTTTTTTTCCAAGTGCCATAATTAGTTGGTGTTTCTTAAGGAAAAAAGAAAAGTTAGAGGGTAGAGACTCTGAAAGGAAATTTGAAAGGCACTTTGAAACCAAATGTGAAAGGCACTTTGCTAAGTGTCTCTTAACTGGCATTTGCTTTCTGTTTGCGCTCAGATTTGCTGAACCACCAATAGTTTCAAAGGTTAACGCAAACTTTGGTAGCGTAGCTGCGGCTCAGAAAACTGAAAGTTAAAGTGAGGGCCAGAATCTTCTCGCATAATAAAGCCCAGGGTTTGCCTTGCGAGCTCCTCGGCGTTGTAATTTGACAGCGAGCAGTGATGTTTGTCTAAGAGGATTGGTGGCCAGAAATAAGCCACACTGTCTAATGAGACACAGGGACGCAGCTGGGCAGGCTGCCACGGCCTTTCTTGCGTGCGCCTTTCTCATAAGCAACATGGCCTCGTGCTGAAGAGGATGGTCACAAAGCCTGAGGAACCAGAGGTCAGCGTGGGATTTGGGGATTTAATGGAGAAGATCCAAGTAAGCCCTGTATTTGGAAATGAGTGAATCTTTGGAACTGTGATTTCCTGCAAAGCAAATGGGGAATGTCTGTGGATGTGTAAGAGCTGAGAAGGAAGAACAATATGTAGATCCTGCCAAAACTCCTTTCAGCCCCGAAAAATATTCTCCCGGAAGAAAATATTTCAGAAGAAAACTGATCAAGAAAGTTGTAGATGACACAGAGCCAGTCGAGCCAAACCATGAAAATGAAGGAAAGCAGAGAAGCAGCACTCCGCTCTCCAGGGAACAGCCAGCTCTTTCATCCCGGCGACTGGTACGGGAAGAATCCGCTACCCCAGCCCTCACACGGGAAGGTGGGATTCAGCCAGGGCAGACAGAAGGAGTAGCTGACAGTGCGCAGCAGAAACCTCCGCCGGGTGCTGCAAGCAGTGGGTCTCACCGGGTGAACATCTCTCCTGCTAAAGACAGTGAAACAGGAGTCCAAGTCAGTGAGCAGGATGAAAGGATTTCAGGAAAAGACAGCACTCCGTATGGTGCAACGAGGAAGAAACACTTAGAGGATGTCAGCACAAGAGACATAACATTCCAGAGCAAAACTGACCTTTTTCCTTTGCCAAAGGCAGCCAGCTTACCTCCCACTCACTGTGCGACAGAGAGATCACTTGAAGAAAGTGGGTTCTCGGAAGACCCATCCCAAAATGAGAGCAGTGGGCAAGAAAAGCGAAACACGGAGAGATTTCGCCCGCATGCAGTACAGCATTTTCAGGTTGCAAAAAAGTCATGTCATTCCCTCTATACTAATGTGCCCTCTACTTCCAAGGACACAGGTGAAAATGAGGTAAGTGACCCAGGGAGCCTGAATGTAAGGTGTAAATAAGTACTCCAGGTGCTCACATCTGATAGGTTCTGTAATTTGCCTTTTTGTAAAAGGTACTTTTACAAAAAGGCAAATTAGTTTATTAGTTTAAATGTGAAAGCTGTAGAGTTCTTGCTGCATTTAATTTGTAGCCTTAGAGTTGATTATTATGATTTTATTTTTGTATGACATCCATTTCTTTTATCACACTTTAATTTCAAAAGCCTGCATTTTTGTTATTGTGGGACTACCTCTTTAAGAGAATGCACATCTTTGAGTTTCTGTAGCTCAAGTTGCCCGACTTTTCCTGTGGACTAGCCTTTGGAAACTTAGCTGCCCTGTAGGTAACAATTAAATCAGAAAGCAGTCATGACAAGATAATAGCTTCATGACAAATGCAGGGGGGATACAATACAGTTATTAGTACTGACTGGCTGATCGATAAGTTTGAAAAACCAAATTCTAATTCTCTATCAGTTTTTATATACAAAAACACTCACATAATTGCTTTCAAGTCTCTGTGTGTGTGTATATCGGAGGCGAGGGGCACCCATGAAATTGCCCTACTCTATTCTGTCTTTGTTATGTGAGCTATTCCCCGACTCCAGTCTAAAATCAGGATCTTTTGGGCAGCATTTGAATACAACACAGACTGCCAGGAAGTTGAGCTCTTTATTCCTAACACTGATATTTAGCTTTAGACAAGTTACTTCTCTGGGATTTTTAGTTGTCTTTAAAGTGTCACTGAGCGGCCAGCTGGAATGGCTCAGTTGGTTGAGCATTGTCCTGGGCACCAAAAGGCTGCCAGTTTGATTCCCAGTGAGGACACATACCTGGGTTTTGGATTCGATCCCTTGTTGGGGGCATATATGGGAGGCAACCAATTAATGTTTTTTCTTCTCTCTCGCTCTCTCTCTCTCTCTCTCTCTCTCTCTCATTCCTTTCCGCTCTCTAAGCATGTCCTCTAGTGAGGATTAAGAAAAAAGTGAATATTTATTTGCCTTTGTGAGAAGTACATTACCCAAGCAACCTCTTATACATGTTATTAGGAGTTGATGGGTTTTTTTTCTAAAGCTATTTCTAACTTTGTTTGTTATCAGAATAATCTGTGTACTGTATATGTGATGTTACACATTCTTGGCCAGGCCATTCTGTCATTTGCACAGTGACGGGATGAGGTGTTTATTAAGGCTCATGTGCACCGTCATCGTTGGCCTTAGCCGCTGGTTCTCCCGAGGCGTTCCTGTTTATAGACACCACCACACCTTGCCAATATTATGTCACCAATTCTATTTACATTTTACAGTGGCTGCATTTTAAAGAGAAAGCATCCAGTCTGTGCTTTCAATTCCTGGTCAAGGCCCGGCAGGGGGCGGACAGGAGGCAGGCAATCCACGTTGCACTCTCACATCCACATTTCTATCTCGCTCTCCCTCCCTTCCTCTCTGTGGAATCAATAAAAATATATTCAGAAAAAAGAAGGAAGCATCCAGTCTACGGCGTTATTTTTGTAGGTCTGGTGTGAAGGTCAGTGCAAGAGGAAGCAACTTGGTTGCCACATGTTTATGAATGAAACCGCTTGGTTTGTTCACATATGTTTTCCAACTGTTTTTTGCATCATTTGGAATCAAGTAAGCCTTCCATGTTTTCATTAATGGAAACTTTTAAAATCTGTTTCCTCATTGGTACAGAAGCCTCTTTCCCCCTCCTAATTGTATATCTAATAATTTTTGAAGCTTCAATGAAAAATGCATGTGAAAATAAGTCATAAACCTGCCATTCAAATTTGTAAAAGAATTGTGATATGGAGATATTACCGAAGTCTCCTATCTTCTAGGTAAAAGATGAATGGTATAACCTTTATTTATCTGAGGGGTTTGATGACTCACTTCCCTGTAGTCTAGATAAACTGTTTGCTTGGTGCCATATAGAGTCAGAACCAACAGCTTAGCTACTGCTCTTAGGACATTCTTCCTGTTACCTTGAAGGTGTTGGGCTCTGTTTGCTTCATTATCTTCGGTTAGAACTTTGCACAGAGCTCGTTTGCATTGGAGTCTATATTTTTCATTGGAGAATTAGAGGGCTTTTAGCCCTTGATTAATATATCATCCCAGAAATGGGCTGTCAGCCCCTATTCCTTTTATTCCTTCAAGAACTTCTTCATATTCTCTCCATTTGACCCTTTCTTACTTTGAGATAAGCAGGTTGGGCTTGATGACTTTTGAGTTAGCTTCTAAGTAGAATAGTGTGCAGTTCTTTGAACTTTTCTTAACCTTAGACTTAGTTCAAGCCTTTGACTTAAGCTTTACTGATCCTGTGAAACTTGTCTTTCTTAGTGTAGGTGACCAACCTACCTCTTTAAATCCTTGCTGACCTATATTGTCTCTCCAGGCTCAGGGGTTCTGTGAGGTGGCTCAGCCAGCCTCTCCTTGAGTGCCTAATCAGAAATCTCACAGCATACCTTTACTATGTTAAGGAGCATAAATAAATTTTTAAAAAAGCAATACTTTAGATTTGTATATTGCTTTGGAATTGAAAAATGCTTTCAGACACATTGTGTCTTTGGATCATCCTAACACCTGTATAAAATAGGCAAAACATTCAGTTCCTCTTTTATAGAATGAAGAAATGGAAACTCGAGAGGTTAAATTTTAACTTCCAACCATACTATGTAGTTGTATTAACTAATGAAAACTGAACTATTTATATACTCCTTTCATCCTTTGGTGAATTGACAATGAAGAGTGGAGTGACCTAATGAGGAAAGAAGCCAAAGAGAGAAGGAGGAGAGCAGTGTGGATATTATACAAATTATATTGTCAGGACCTGAATAACGAAGAGTTGAATGTGTTTATTAATTGGCTTTTCATTAATTATAAAACCTTAAAAAAATTGAGAACCATCTCAAGATATTAGAATACATTAGTATTCAAGTTCACTGAAATATAATATTTATTCAATACCCTTTCTTTAACCAAGTCTTTGATGAATCTTATGCTACAGAATTTTACTTAGAATTCAAGGACTAGGATAATATCTAAATGTTTCACCTTTCAAATGGTAGTGTTGTTCTACAGATCTTGAAAACAAAGGTCATTTGGCTTACAGTTGACTAACTCATTTCTTTCTGAATCATTTAATCTTTTATAATGAAATTGTGTGTTTTTTTTTTTACTATTTCTAGTCACTTGGATTTCATAACCAGTTTGTGAAAATTTATTTATAAAATAGTTGCATAGATTTAGGGTCTCTGTGAGCATTAGAATGCCCCTATCTTTTCAGTTAAATGAAGCACATGCAAAAAATTAAAATCCTTTGCTGTGTAAGAAAAATAGTTATATCTATGGTTGATTTTCCCTGTATATGAATAAGAAATAAATGAGCATTAGCTAAAGGTAGCCATCAAATTTGTGCCATCTTCATAGTGAAAAATATTTTGTGGAGCATTTTCACACATTCTTGAAACTTGGAAAGAGACACTAAAAATGTGTTGATTACATTTGTTTCTGCCAGAATAGTTAAACCGTCTTTGAAGAGATTGTCTTTGGAAGCAAACATCTTGGTTTGAAAATTCTGCCTGTGTTGACAAAATCAGTGTGGAACTTGGTTTTGCCTGACTGCAGGGTCAAGTAGTGTGAACAAGTTTAAGTAACAATCATCACCCTGGTACACAGTTACCATCGCTCACTAGGGGGCAGCCCTGTG
>NW_006285797.1:2915281-2921443 GCF_000327345.1 Myotis davidii
GGTCAGGCTCCTTCCTCCTTTCCTCTGAAATTCCTCAGTCTGTTTCCATGCCTCTCGTTCTATTTTATTCACCTGTTTATTTTGTTCATTAGACTCCTTGTTCTTTTATTTTGATTTTTAGATTCAATTGTTGATAAATATGTATTTATTGCCATTTTATTGTTCATATTTCTTTATCTTTCCCCTTCTTCTTCTTAAAGAAGACCCTTCAACATTTCATGTAATACTGGTTTGGAGGTGATGAACTCCTTTAGTTTTCTCTTATCTGTGAAGCTCTTTATCTGACAATCAATTCTAAATGAGAGCTTTGCTGAGTAGAGTAATTTTGGTTGTAGATCCTTGGTTTTCATCAGTTTGAATATTTCTTGCCATTCCCTTCTGGCTTGCAAAGTTTAGCTAATATTGGTTGTTTACACCTTAGTACAGATACATTTCAAAAGCATTACTGGTAGGAGCTCTGGTATGAGAGAGGAAGAAAACATAATGCCAGGGGCAGGGCCAGGTGATGCATTTTTGTGGCCTATGTGTGTGAAGCCATTTTCTTTTTCTGCAGATTCTGAACTGGGATTTAGGAGACCTAAGTCCATACCCCAGTCCCCCTACTAGTGTGCTATGATGCCCTGGACAAACCACATCACCTTTTTCAGTCTAAGCTTGTTCACCAGTGGGATGAGGGAGTTTACCAAATGGCTTTATGTTCTTTTGGTTTGAGCTCCTTTGGTTCCTTAATCCTTCACTGTATCTATAGCCTGCTCTAAACTAATATCTTAGTTCTCCTAACTAAGGAGATACTGCCTTTGCCAATGTAACACATACATTATTTACTTATATATTAAATTAAAAATTTGCAGTAATATTGGCTACAATTTTATAATACATCATCTGTGTATTACACCATGTGCTCACCACCCAAAGTCTAGTCTCCTTTCATCACCATATATTTGACCCACTGTACCTTCCTCATTCTCTTTCCATACGCCTTCCCTTCTGATAATCATCGTCCTACTGTTATCCTTATCTATGAGGTTTTTTAAAAAAATGCATTTTTATTGATTTCAGAGAGGAACAGAGAGGGAGAGAGAAACATCAATGATGAGAGAGGATCATTGATTGGCTGCCTCCTGCGTGCCCTACACTGTGGATCGAGCCTGTAACTCAGGCATGTGCCCTGACCAGGAGTCGAACCATGACATCCTGGTTCATAGGTCACCACTGAGCCATGCGGGCCAGGCTGTTTGTTTTGTTTGTTCTTTTGTTGCTTTCTGTTTTACATCCCACATATGAGTGAAGTCATATGGTTTTTGTCCTTTTCCACATGACTTATTTCCATTAGCATCATACTCAAACAGTAAACTTGACTTAAACTTTTAAATCTTTTCAATACATTATAAGTATTTAATTTTTTAAAAAAGTAAAAGTTTTATTATTTGCCTTACGTAGAATAATGAAATACATACATTTTTTTAAAAAATGTGAATTATGTTTTAGGGACTATCTGACTCAACTTTGGAAGTTGGCTGTTCCTGTGTAGTCAGCGCATACCAGAACCGTGACAACATCTGTAAAAATAGGGTGTTTCTGTCGCCCAGTTGTCTGGTGGCATTGACTTCACTCACAGGACTTTCACATTTACAGCCTCAGCTGACCAACACAGTGAGGCTGTTGCAATTCATTTAGCAGTAAGTGGGTCACCTAGCAATAAGCTGTGAATGGAATCAGAATGTGCTATGAGATGGGACATGTTGGCTGGTTTTCTTTCATCAAAAATACATTTTGAGGTTCTGCACTGTCTCAGATTTATAAAAATTGTTTTAGATAAATGATTCAGATGAAGCTTAGGTTCACTACTTGGTATTGGGTTCTCATGGAGTAGTCTGTGGATATGTGCTCTCCGCTGGGCACTTTTGTGTAGTGGTCAGGGTGTTCTGTTATTATTGGAAAGTGAAGTTAACTGGAAACCTTTATTTTTCCAAGATGACAAGGTTTACACCACAGGTTAAAATTCATCCATACCACATGAAACCATGAAAGGTATTTCTCATCTCCCTCTCTCTGTATCTCCCCCCTCTTAGTTAACAGATAGTTTTGAGCACGCAATCTATGCTATGTTGGGCAGAGTATGGGGAGAATGTTCCAAGGGGAGTAGTAACTAGAACAGAAGACTCTAGGAGAGAGGGGACGTGTGGTTCACAAGGTTTGAAGTTTATATGATTTGATCATAAAATAGAAAGAGAATGTCTTGAGTCTGGGGAGATCAGCCAAGACTGAACTCAATTACTGCGGCTGTGGAGTAAAGAAAAACCGGAACTTGGAAGTGAGAGTAGAGCAAGACTTGGTGCAATGATAGGAGATTATTACTAATCCAGGCACTGGGGCTTAGTTCCAGAGGACCTCAGATACTCTCTTGAGCCCAGATGTCATTCTAGGCCTATCATGACTGTGTCTTTAACAATGTCATTGTAAAAGATGTCATTTCCCCCGGTATCCTACCCCAGAGCCTCTCCCACAATACCCTCTACTTATCCTTTTAGTTCAGTGATTAGGGTTTCAATTATTGGACATTTTCTGAGCTCTCCCAAGAGGGAGAAGGGAAATATATGTGTATATAGTAAAATACCAGTGTTGTGTGTAATGGTAGAGACATTGTGGGAAAAGGAGAGGTGAATATATGAAAGAGTTGGAGGGTTTATTTGTTGGTGGTGGCATTGCTTTTTTCAGGCTGAGGTAAGTTTTCAGTGTTTTGTTTTGTTTTTAATTTTAATTTTAGTTTTTGGCCTTGCTTATCTGGAGTGAAAAATTAAAACAGAAATGGAGAATTCTTTGTTCTCAAGGCCCAGAATTCTGAACTATAAAAATGACTTTATATAATTGGGCATCTGGATTCTTTTGTTATGCTCTAAAGGGCTCAATATAATTTTTCTAAAATATAGCCACCAGCCAAATTTCCAGTTTAATGGGTTGAGGACCTCCTATCCAAATGGCTGGATTTTATTTTATTACCAGGGGGAACAATATTCTTGGAATTACATTTGGAGAACCTGCTTCCTAACATGACCAGACAGTTTTTGAGAGTGCCTAATGTTGAGTATTTTTATAGCCCAGAACTGTTTTCTGTAAACAGCTTGTGTCCGGGCTCTGGAAAATATTTGCCCTTGACATAAAAACCTTGAAGATTTTTCTTTCTAATTTAGGCTTCGACTATCTAGGAAGATGAATACACATAAGTAGAGAGTTGGCAAAATGCAAGTTACCCTTTCTTGCTGTAGCAATGTACTGGTACCACCCCATTCTGGCTTTTGCTGTATGGGGAGGAAATAACATTCCCCCTGTAATTCAAGTGAAATAAAGATTTGGCCTATTCATGAGACCGAAACTATTAGCAAAAAGTATATGAAGATTAGGTGTTTTTCTGTTACAGTACTTTGCTTTAACCAATTCAGTACCATTTTCATGTGGGACTTGAACTTATTGTATCTGATAATAATAAATAATAAAATATTATTTTAGCGGAATCTGTGATAATTTTTGAAATTTCACATTTAAAGCAAATAAGCCAGAAAACAATCAGTGAATTTGCTTATTTAGATAAAAGTTAAAGATACTAAGGCAAAATAATTATTTTGATTATATGTAAGCTCCTGAGATGCAGACTAAAACGTGATAGTTCATATGAACCTCATATTCCCAACAGTGAGACTCAGTTCTAGAAGAAGGTAGAAGCTTTGCTGAGCCCAGAATCATTTTAGACCTATCATAATTGGGTCTTAAAAGATGCTGTTGAAATTGAATTTGCATTCATTGGTTCACATGGTAGTATGGTTTTCTATAATAGATCTTTATAGCCTAAAGCTTAAGGCAAGCGTAGAGAAGACATAGAGCTGACTTGATAAGGGCTGAAGTTTGGCTGTGTGGTTGCAGGGTAAGGGAAAGGTGTGAGGGAGTTGAGGATGTTGATTGACGTGTTGGATCATGTAGTGCAGACCAGGTAGAGAAGGAGGTAAAGATAGAAGAAGTCCCCTAGATTGGGACAAAATTGAAAAAGTCAAGGGCTCTGAGATGTTGGCAAAACCAGGTAATTGGTTTAACTAGAGTTAGGGAATGAAAGTGCTAAAAAAATGGAAAATTGCTCTCAGAAATTAAATATCTGAGGTGGACTTGTTCTGGTTCAAGGTGATGAGGTCCAGGATGTGGTACGTGAACAGCTAAAGTAGAGAGGAGATCAAGAACGTAAGGACGAGGTGCTAGCTGGAAAAAGGCACAGACTCAGCCAGGTGCCGACTGTTGGGATGTGGGAATCATTCCTGAGGAGGGGAAGAAGGTGGTAGTGCAAGAGTGGCCGACAGTGTAAAAATGAGGGCATCATATGCATGGCCAATGAAAACTATTGGCTTTGCCTCATTAGGGAGTTAGAATACATTCACTCTGCTTGTAGTGCCTGAGACTTGAGTTAATATAGTGTCAGAGACCTGTAGGTTAGTAAAAAGACAGAAACAGTGTAAGGTATTGAAGGTGTAAGAGACTGTGTCCCATAGAATAATATTTCTGGGAAGTTAGGAATGGTGGCCAGCTGGGTCAGGAGAGATGAAGCAGAGGTATCATAAGGGCATGAGAGGCTCAGTTACAGGAAGGGATGGAGGTCAACAGTGACCTGGATGTGAGGCATGAGGGCTTCAAGTTTCCAAAACGAACTCTGGTAAAAGTATTTTGTTTGTTTTTGATGCTAGCTGACAGATTGCTGGTGAGAAGCTTTAAGCAGCAAATACTACAAATAAAATTGTGGTGGGAGAAGCTAACATTTATAGTTTTCTACAATCCAGGCACCGTGTTAACACTTGATGTGGATTATTCCATCCAATCTTTAGAACCACTCAAAGAGTAGAAATTATATGTCATCACTTGAATTTTCAAAATGAGGAAATGGATTTTAGAGAGAATATGCGAATAGCTCTGGATCATAATCCTAATGGGAAAGAAAGAAGTAAAACTGTCACTACTTGTAGAGGATAGGATACTATATAGAGATAACTCTAAAGATTCCATAAAAAAAATACCAGAACTGATAAATGAATTCAGTAAAGTAGTAAGATACAAAATAAATATTCAGAAATCGGTGGCATTTTTATACACCAATGTTGAACTGTCAGAAAGAGAAACTAAGAATACAATCCATTTACAATTGCATCAAAAAAATAAAATTCCTATTTTAAACAAGGATGTAAAAACCTGTATTTGGAAAATTTTATACTTAGCAAATAAGATACAAATAAGTGGAAGCATATACCATGTTCATGGATAGCAAGCATTAATATCATTAAAACATCCATAGTACACAAAGCAATCTGTAGAGTCAATATAATTCCAATCAAAATACCAATGACGTTTTTCACAGAAGTAGAGCAAATAATCCAAAAATGAATCTGGAACCACAAAAGATCTTGTATAGCCACAGAAATCCTGAGAAAGAAGAACAAAGAAGATATATCACACTACCTGATATAAAACTATACTACAAGGCTATAGTATCAAAACAACATTGTACTGACAAAAATAAACACATAGATCAATGGAACAGAATAGAGATCCCTCAGAAATAAACCCACACCTATATGGTCAATTAATATATGACAAGGGAGGCAAGAACATACAGTGGGGTAAAGACAGTCTATTCAATACATTGTATTGGATAATTGGACAGATACATACAAATAAATGAAACTACCTTCTTACACCATATGCAAGAATAAACTCAAAATGGATAAAGACTTAAATGTGAAACTCAAAACCATAAACTCCTAGAAGAAAACATAGGCAATAAAAACTCTAACATTTCTCTTAGCAATAGTTTTTTTTTTGTTGTTGTTGTTGTTGTTGTCTTTGCTATATCTTCTTGGGCAAGGGAAACAAAAGAAAACAAAGAAATGGGATTACATAAAATTAAAAAGGTTTTGCACAGCAAAGGAAACCATTTACAAAACAGAAAGAAAGATAACCTGCTGAATAGTGAAAGATATTTGCCTATGATACATCTCACAAAAGGGGTTAATATTCAAAATTTATAAAGAACTCATACAACACACAAAATAATCCAATTAAATAGTGGGCAGAAGCTTGAATAGATACTTCTTCAAAGATGACATGCAGGTGACCAATCTATATATATAA
>NW_006285797.1:2921525-2927494 GCF_000327345.1 Myotis davidii
CTTGCACCTGCTGCTGGCCCCAGGCCTGCTTGCACCCACTGCCGGTGCCTGGCACCTGCCCCTGATCGCTTGGTGCCATCAGCAGGTGCAAATGGCAGCTGCCAGCCCCGATTGCCCCTGAGGGCTTCTCCACCTCCCCCTGCTCCTGAGGGGTGATTGGGGCCAGCAGCTGCCACTTGTACCCACTGCTGGCACCTGCCCCAATTTCTCTGCACCGTCAGCGCATGGGAGCAGTGCAACAGCAGCGGGGCTGCTGGCAGACAGGGGACCGAGGGCCCTCCTGCCCCAATTTCTCTGCACCGTCAGCACATGGGAGCAGTGCAACAGGAGCGGGGCTGCTGGCAGACAGGGGACCGAGGGCCATGGCGGGAGAAGCCAGGTGGGGGCTTGGAGAATGGGCCGAGACCTGCTCCTGTGCCCACTGCAGCCTCGCGGTGGGAGAAGCCAGGTGGGGGCTTGGAGAATGGGCTGAGACCTGCCCCTGTGCCCACTGCAGTTCCTTTCAAGGTGCACAAATTCATGCACTGAGCCCTTAGTAGACATCTGAAAAGATGCTCAATGTCAGTAATCATCAGAGAAATGCAAATTAAAACCACAGTGAGATATCACCTCGTACCTGTCAGAATGGCTGTCATCCATAAATCAACAAACAACAAGTGTGGATTAGGATATGGAGAAAAGGGAACCCTCATCCACTGTTGGTGGGAATGTAGATTGGTGCAGTCACTATGGAAAGCAGTATGGCAATACCTCAAAAAATTAAAAATGGAACTGCCTTATGACCCAGTGATTCCACTTCTGGCTATATTTCCAAAGAAACCCAAAACACTAATTTGAAAGAATATATGCACCTCTGTGTTCATTGCAGAGTTATTTACAATAGCCAAGATACGGAAGCAACTCAAGTGCCCATCAATAGACAAGTGAATTAAGGAGATGTGATACACATATACACTAGAGTATTACTGGGCCATTAAAAGAATGAAATCTTACCATTTGCATATGGATGGACCTAGGGGGTATTATTTCCTAAGTGAAATCAGTCAGACAGAGAAAGACAAATACCATGTGGTTTCACTTACATCTGGAATCTAATGAACGAAATAAACAAGCAAAATAGAAACAGACTCATAGATACAGAGAACAGATGGATGGCTGACAGAGGAGAGGGGATTTGGGGGCTTGGTAGAAAGGTAAACGGATTAAGAAGTTACAAATTGGTAGTGACAAAATAGTCATGGGGATGGAAAGTATTGCATAAGGATTATTGGGTGGGCCACTTTGACCAGTATGTGACTGTCTAACTGCTATGCTGTACACCTGAAGGTAATACAAAGTAATATTGAATGTCAACTGTAATTGAAAAATGAAGTTTAAAAAAATTGTTAACTGTTGGCCAATGGGATGTGAACCCAGGCAGCATGAATTGAAACCCTCTCTCGTCATCACTGTAGTGCCTCCAGGACATGACTGAAGGAGTCTTGATTACTTCCTAGGGCCCAACCTGACCTGCTATTGCTGGAGGATTCAGGCTGTCTTGCTGATTGTATATCAAGGGTCATGAATAGCAAGAGCAGATTTACAAGCTTCAGCATTTGTTATTTTTTTGGCTGCATGGTGTCGCAAACAGTTTGATATAGTCCCATAGATAGTATATTTGTTGGGGGAGGGGTTGGGTGGGAGAGTGGAGGGATTGAGCAAAAAAGAAAAAAGAGAGAAAAAACTCATGGACAGGCATAACAGTGCGGTGACTGTTGTGGGGAGAGGAGAGGCGGAGGAGGGTATCAGAGTGTAAATGGAAATGGAGGAAAGCTTGACCTGGAGGTGGTGGACACACAATACAGTATACAGAATTGTGCACCTGAAACCTGTATAATTTCGTTAACCAGTGTTACCCCCATACATTGAATAAAAAGGAAAAAAAATAAAAAAATACCTTACATCTCCACGTGGGGATAATCTTAAGCTAATTGGATATAACAGGAGAATATGAAAATGTGTGAGTGTTTGTAGTCTTTGATATATTAAAGTTTGGTTTATAACGTGCTTAAATAGGCATTTTTAAAGTATAGCCTTTTAAATAGTGTATGCATGTCTAATACTAAATTTGTGTGTGTGTGTAACAATCCGAAATCCATCTATTAGCAACTTAATAAAAATATGTAATTTTCTCTTGGTTTGTATTCAGACTTCTAAACATTTCCTCCTTTGATATCATTCAGGTAAAATGCTGTTTAGCACTTGAATCTATTAAACGTAAATTGGTACCTTGCAGTTGGAATTTACCAACTTCCCTTGTTAACTAGGTAATTACTTTTGTGACTGAACTGGCATGGAATGTTCTACCCAGGAGGAAATAGCTCCCCCTTCCCAGCTATCCCCTTTTTCTTTATACAGCCATAAATGCCACCCAGGTAGCTCTACCTGCATTGCAAGGTTCCCCAAGGCAGCGATTTTCTAACTTGCAAAGGTTAAGAGGGACTTGTGGAATTTTACCTAGGGCCTCGACTTTTTCATTTGCAGTTTCCTAGGTTTCCCTGAGCCCTCCTGTTTATAGATTTTGATTATTTTGATGCAGCAAATTTAAAAGCTTTATCTTTTACTCCTCTTTACAGGGAGAGAATTGGGAGAACAACAGAGCCACGGTTGTGCTTCTCCCTTTGTCATAAAGACTAATAATCAAAACAGTAAAATAGCTGACATGTCGAGCCTGCACTTACTACACCATGCCAGGCATTACACTGTGCTCACTTGTTGAATTCTCACAACACAATGTAGTAATTATTACCACCATTCTTTCACAAGTGAGGGAACGGTTGAAGCAGCTAAGTCATTTGAACATGTAAGTGGTGGAGATGGGATTTAAGCTTACACAATGTGCTTGAAAGGTTCCTAGCATAATTTTAATCCAGAATATCAGTTGGATGTTGGGCAGAAAAATATCGGTGATTTTTGAGCTCTTTTTTGTCCACATTAGAAAAAAAGACAGAGCCTTGGTGGTGTGGCTCAATTGGTTGGAGCATCGTCCCGTGACCAGAAAATCATGGGTTTGATTCCCGGTCAGAGCACATGCCTAGGTTGTGGTTTCGATCCCTGGTTGGGGTGCATTATGGGATGTGACTCACCGATGTTTCTCACATCAATGTTTGTCTTACATTAGGGTTTCTCTGTCTCTGTTTCTCTCTCTGGCCCCCGCCTCTTTTTCTCTCTCGCTTCTCCTTCCTTCTTTAGAAAATAAACTAGAAAAAAAGAAAAGACATTCCTTCTATATATCCTATATAATGTGTTCACGGCTTTCTCTCTCGCTTCTCCTTCCTTCTTCTTTAGAAAATAAACTAGAAAAAAAGAAAAGACATTCCTTCTATATATCCTATATAATGTGTTCACGGACCTAGTTCTTTTCCATGCTACTGATGTTAACACAGACTCCTAGGAAAGATGATTAAAATCCTGCCACTTGTCCAGGAGCACGTCTCTGCTGTGGCTGTGAGTGGAGCTCCACGGGGCGTAGCTGCCTCTGCTGAGTGCTGGGGAAAGACAGTGCGGCTGTCATCTCCAAGTCCTGGTGGTAGGGGCTGCCAAGCCTACTGTGGCCTTCAACTGCTGCAGCCTGCTTGCCCTAGGTCCCTGGGTTGGTCACGCGTCTGGCTCTTGTGGCAGCTGGGAGAAATAAAGGGCTTCCTGTTGGAGCTTGGCATTGCCACGGTGACTAAAGGCTTTCTTTAGTCTTTTGTGTTTTTTTCAAATTCTCTCCTTTCAGTTGCTCGATTGTGCCTATTTTGACCTCTGACTTCTGTGTTGTATTTATAATCTCATAGTAACACTTTACACTGAAAAAATCTTAAATATGATCTCCTTCTACCTCCTACTTCCTCATTTATAGATGAAGAAGCTGACTCACAGACATGAAATGAATTATTCAAAGCCATGGGACTAGTGGCCAGGATAGAAGCCAATCTTGTGACTCTAGTGATTTTTTTTCCCCCTGTTGCTAAGTGACTTGTACCTCCCTATGTCTTGCTTCCAGTCTCTTATTTGCTCGTCTTGATCCTGGCTTGTTGGCCTGTCTTCCTGACCTCTTGGCTTTGTGTCCTGCACTGGATGAGGGAACAGTTGTTTGTTGATGTTAATCCCAGCTTTGGAATTACTGTGTGACCCCTGCTAAAGTCTCTTGGTGCCTTAATATCATTATCAGCAGATTAAGGAGGAACCTTACAAAGAGGTCCTTAAGAAAATAGAAATCATGTGAGCTGGGGACCTGTTTTTTTATTATTTAATGGAAGAGAATTTTAGAAAATTGAATGAAAACAAAAAAGTATAGGTAAAAATAATCAGGTGTTAAAGGTTTCATGTTGAGTAGGCTGAGCAAGGACTCACACTAAAATGAAAGAACCTTTAGGCCAAGTTGTTATGTAATGTAGTTCATTGGAGAGGGTACTGTTTTGCCATCTTTGCACAATATCTGTTGGATCAAATTCTGAGCTGCAGGTGGTAATGTAGATTATTTGTACGTTTTACTTTTAATCCCTTTAAACTTGGAAAAACATTTGCTTGAATTGTTTTAACAGATCTGATTAATCAAGAGGAATGTAGATTTCTTTTTAATGTTGTGACATTTGGGTATAACAAAAAAACTAGATGCTTAGGTTTAATCCGACTTTTTCAGTCTATTAACTTCTTTGAAACCCAGTTTCCCTAGACATAAATGGGGGAAATAGTCCGAGCTTACAAGTGAGAGTTATGAGGATTAAGTAAAACAGCACTAGCACAGTGCTTGGTACATAGTAGGTTGTTTATCTGAGTTAGCTTCCTTTTTTTCCTAATGATTGAACACTTTCCATTGTGTTTAGATATCTGATATCCATGTTACTGGAGAGTCAGAGGATATGTCTGCGAAAGAGAGATTGCTGCTCTGGACACAGCAGGCAACAGAGGGTTATGCTGGCATACGGTGCGAAAATTTCACTACCTGCTGGAGAGATGGAAAACTGTTTAATGCCATCATTCATAAATACAGGTATGGAATCTGTGGGACTTTTTTCCTTAGAGAAATATGAGTTTCTTTCATTTCCACATTTTAAAATAACCTTTTATTATTACAGAAGCAATATAGGTGTGTGGCAGAAAATTAGAAAATACAGACGAGTAAAAATAAAAACATGACATTCCCACCACTCAGAGATCTCCCCTTTAAGCTTGTGTGCACACGCAGGCACATATTACATAGCTGTAATATGTCTTTGGTTTGTGCCAGTAATCTAGCAGATAGTAAGCTCTGATATGTAGAATTTACAGGTAGGTGACCAAGTTTGTGTATATAGAGAACTGATGAGTAATAATAAGACAAATGTTTAGTTCAGGCTTAGAGCTCACTAATTTCCAAATTATAGTTTTCTACTCTAATTACTCTAGTGAGTAGCTCGGTTTAACAGTGGGCAGTTTAGCGATGGTAAAACACTTTTCTGCTGAGAATTAGTAACAGCTAAGTCCAAGTTAACACTTACCTAGCACTTACTAAGTCCCAGGCTCTATCCTAAGCAGTTTACATATATTAATTCATTTAATCCTCACCACAGCCCTAAGGGAATGTTGTCACCCCCAGTTAACAGAAAGAAACTGAGACACAGAGTAAACCCTTGCTAAAAGTCACACAGCCAGCAAGGGGCCAACTTGGGATTCAGACCCAGGCACTCTGGCTCTTGAGTTCATGCTTATCCTATATAATAAAACCCTAATATGCAAATCGACCGAATGGTGGAACAACTGGTCACTATGACATGCACTGACCACCAGGGGGCAGACACTAGACGCAGGAGCTGCCCCCTGGTGGTCAGGGTTCTCCCACAGGGGGAGTGCCGTTCAGCCAGAAGCTGGGCTCATGGCTGGTGAGTACAGTGGTGGTGGCAGGAGCCTCTCCCACCTCCATGGCAGCGCTGAGGACCCCGAGGGGTCCCAGATTGCAAGAGGGT
>NW_006285797.1:2929456-2929805 GCF_000327345.1 Myotis davidii
TTAATTTTCTAATATTTCTGTTTTTTGAAAGAACAATTATGTGAAATAAAAACGAAGAGAAATTTATATAATGCAACTAATTTGTAGATGCTATACAATAGAAATGACTCATGAAGGTAAAAAGAAAGTAACTGTTACATAGTAGGTACCCCAGAAATATGTGCAGAATATTGACCACATATCAGTTTCTGACTAGCTGAGTTGTGTTTTCTTATGTGGTAGCTTATAAAATGATCGCAGCCCTGCCTATGAAATAGATGGCACTATTTCCATTTCATCCATTTATTAAATTAGCAAGTTATATAAACAGAGGCTCCTAAGGTAAATGACATGCCTAATATCACCTACC
>NW_006285798.1:0-1112 GCF_000327345.1 Myotis davidii
CAGCAGCTGGCACGCTTTGCCAAGGTACACAGCTAGTTGGCAGCAGGCCCATAGATGACCCCGGGCATGTCTCACCCAGGCTCTCTCGGTGATTGTTCTGGACATCCAGCAGGTGGTGTGATGGACGGGGCCTCAGACGGGCAGGCAGGGGATCGTAAGCTCCTAGGTCTGTGTTACTCTGTGTCTCTTTCAAAATGAGAGGCCTGGCGGTTTAAGGTTCCTTCCCGCTCTGGCATTCTGCACAGTGCACTAGAGGCGACGGGGAGCTCACTACCTTACATGCCACCTGATGTTTCTGGACATCCAGCAGGTGGTGTGATGGACGGGGCCTCAGACGGGCAGGCAGGGGATCGTAAGCTCCTAGGTCTGTGTTACTCTGTGTCTCTTTCAAAATGAGAGGCCTGGCGGTTTAAGGTTCCTTCCCGCTCTGGCATTCTGCACAGTGCACTAGAGGCGACGGGGAGCTCACTACCTTACATGCCACCTGATGTTTGTTAAAAGCGTCTCCTTGGTTCTTGGTTTTTTTAAAGTGTCTCTTTTGTGCTGAGCCCAAAACTCTCTCTTTAGCTGCTGGAGTCAAAACACACACACACACACGCACACACGCATACACGCAGGGTTTGCAGGTGGGGAAACTTAGCTCCAGAGAGGAAAAGGGATTTGCTAAGGTCAACAGTGAATGGCAGAGCCTGAACTAGGCCTCTGGACTTTTGCCTTCAGGAGCCTTCATAACAAAATAAAATAATTTTTTAAAAATAGCTGTTTAGTGCCAAGCAACATGCTAAGTGCTGTATACCCACTGTGTCAGCTCTAGTAGGCAGGTCCAGTCATCCCAGTTTTACAGTTGAGGAAGCAGGCCCACAGCGAGGAAGTCCTGGAGGCAGGGCTGAGAGGTTGAGGTTTGGCCTAGGGTCACACAGCAAACGAAGAAGTCCTGGAGCCAGGTCTGACTGCAGAGCTCCAGCCCCAGGAGATGCCATCTCATGTGCAGCATGGCACCTCTCCCTCTAATTCACTGTGTCTGAGCGTCATCTCAGAAAACCCAATTTAAACATTAAGCAGCAGAGAAAATACATTTGTGTGAGTGGTGGAGGGGCAGTCGGGGTGAGGAG
>NW_006285798.1:2080-6558 GCF_000327345.1 Myotis davidii
GTGCCAGCCACAGAGACCAGAGGGAGAGCTTCGCGCTGAGATCCGGCTGAGCCGGGCGTTCCAGACGCCGACACCAGGCACCTTTCCCTGCACGCTGGCCCGGACCGCATGCCGAGTAATGTGTGTGTGCGCGTCCCAAAGATTGTTTAAACCTAATATTTGTATTTGCTGAGGAGGCTGGAACAGGAGGGGTGGAGTTTATATAAGTAAAGGTTCTTTATCTCTTTTTTTTTACTTACGAAACAAGCCTACTGCCATTGTGAGTACTTTATTAACTTATTGACTCCACACAGGGACTCAAGTGCAATGAGTTGATTTAGAGGGGATCCCAGGAAGCCCTGCTTGGGGAGCGGGGCAGTGAGGCAGGGAGGGCAGGAGGCAGCAGACGGTGTTATCAAACAGCGCCAGTGCCGGCAACTGCTGCCTGACCCTGCCAGCAGCTTTGGGAAGCCATGCACCGTGTATGCCTGGAGGTCTCCCTGCAAAGTGGGGGTGGGGGCTGGGCTGTTCGTCCACCCACTCCCCTCTGTCACTGGTGGAGGGCCACTGGCAAGGGCACTGGCAGCAGCTGGCACGCTTTGCCAAGGTACACAGCTAGTTGGCAGCAGGCCCATAGATGACCCCGGGCATGTCTCACCCAGGCTCTCTCGGTGATTGTTCTGGACATCCAGCAGGTGGTGTGATGGACGGGGCCTCAGACGGGCAGGCAGGGGATCGTAAGCTCCTAGGTCTGTGTTACTCTGTGTCTCTTTCAAAATGAGAGGCCTGGCGGTTTAAGGTTCCTTCCCGCTCTGGCATTCTGCACAGTGCACTAGAGGCGACGGGGAGCTCACTACCTTACATGCCACCTGATGTTTGTTAAAAGCGTCTCCTTGGTTCTTGGTTTTTTTAAAGTGTCTCTTTTGTGCTGAGCCCAAAACTCTCTCTTTAGCTGCTGGAGTCAAAACACACACACACACACGCACACACGCATACACGCAGGGTTTGCAGGTGGGGAAACTTAGCTCCAGAGAGGAAAAGGGATTTGCTAAGGTCAACAGTGAATGGCAGAGCCTGAACTAGGCCTCTGGACTTTTGCCTTCAGGAGCCTTCATAACAAAATAAAATAATTTTTTAAAAATAGCTGTTTAGTGCCAAGCAACATGCTAAGTGCTGTATACCCACTGTGTCAGCTCTAGTAGGCAGGTCCAGTCATCCCAGTTTTACAGTTGAGGAAGCAGGCCCAGAGAGGTTGAGGTTTGGCCTAGGGTCACACAGCAAACGAAGAAGTCCTGGAGCCAGGTCTGACTGCAGAGCTCCAGCCCCAGGAGATGCCATCTCATGTGCAGCATGGCACCTCTCCCTCTAATTCACTGTGTCTGAGCGTCATCTCAGAAAACCCAATTTAAACATTAAGCAGCAGAGAAAATACATTTGTGTGAGTGGTGGAGGGGCAGTCGGGTTGAAGTGCAACAGACTGGAGGCAGGAGTCACTGTTCTCTCCTCGGGATCTTATAAGAAAGAGACCCAGGTTGTCAGCTGAGGCTGATGTGACAGAAATAACGGCTGGGGGGAGGGAGGGCGGGGGGCTGGGATGGAGAATTAGATAGAGACACCTCCCGTCTCTCCCCTGCATTTAACCCCACTCCCAGGCTCAGGGAAGCTGGAGAAAGGCCACTGTTCCTGCTCCCCCACCCCCTTCTCCAGCTTAGCACGGGGACGGAGGAAGCAGAGCAGAAAGCAGGCAGCAGGAAAGCCCACACCCCACCCATATTAACTGAGCACCTACTATGCCAGGTACTGTGCCGGGTGCTGAGGAAACAGTGAGATGAGGTTGCTTCCCTCCTGGATCTTAGTCTGTTGGGGAGACAGACATGAAACAGACAAAAGGACAAATTGCAAACACCAGTGGGTGCTGTGAAGACTAAGAAGGGCTCCTGGTGACTAACTGGGCTCAAATTAAAAACAAACATGACACACACACCCTAGCAGCAATAGCTATGCACAGAGCTCTCATGCAAACTGCACCTCAGGGAGAAACCTGCACTGTTTCTGCCATCTGAGCCAGCCCTTATAAAGGGATTCCTGGAATCCTATTTCAACCAATAAGACTAAGGTTTTCTCCATCCAATTGGAGCTATGCAGCTCCAACCAACCAGAGTGGCTCTATCCTGACCAATCAGGACAGTGCCTTTTGGACCAATCAAGTTGTGAGGATTTGGAGTCCTCATTTACATGTGGCTAGACCAGTGGTCTTCTGCCTTCTGCCTTCTGCCTTCCGACTTCTACCTTCTGCGCATGGGCCACGAAGTTTCAATCGCACTGTACGTGTGCACCCACACGTGGTATTTTGTGGAAGAGCCACACTCAAGGGGCCAAAAAGCCGCATGTGGCTCGCGAGCCGCAGTTTGCTGACCACTGGGATAGACCAATCAGGGATCAAGGGCAGGGACTCCTGTCCATATAAACCAGCTACCCTCCGGCTCTGAGAAGGTACTTTTCCTTCCCATGAAGACTGAGTCTGCCTGGCTCAGCTGAAACAATGAAGCTGTCTCTCTTCAAAGTGAGGCATCAAGGAGCAGAGCATCTGAGAGCAGAGCTGTCGGCCAGAGAGGGGCCTGGCTCCAGGGCTGCCTTCCAGCCATGCTGTTCCACAGCCGTGCTGAACCATAACAGCTGTTTACTCTGAAAAGTCTCCTTCTTCACCACACCCCAACTTGGGGATTCCTGTTGCTGTTAAACTGGTACCAACAACCATCAGTTGACAGTGCTCTGAAGAAAACAGGGTCTGAGATGTGGGGGGGCCGGGGGGGGGAAGCTAAAGGCAGGTCTTTAAGGAGGCGTGTTCACAGAAAGACCAGCCACAGCATTGAACCAGGGACAGTGGTGGGAGGAAGGCCGGGCACAATGGGGGCTGGAGTGAGGACTTTATATTTGGCTTAAATGAACATTAGCCCCACCCCCTGAGAAACATGGCCCCATAGACACCCGTCTCTTTCATCTCCCCAATCCCAAAGGTAACCCGCCCACAAGCAGGAGCCAATGAGGGACCCGAAGCCCCTGGAAGTCCCTCTCACCTTGAGGACGTGGAGGACTGAGGTTCCCCCTGACAGCAGCGCTGGTTAGCGTCCTCATTGCTGATATTCTCACCCAGGAATAAAGGCACTCCCACCAGGAATGAGTTATTCCCACAGAGGAGTGGCTGGCTGCCAGGGCCTTTCTTGGAATTTCCTTGACAAAATACTTTTTCAAATCCCCTTAAAATCTGGTCCTTGGCCTCTGAAGCCCTGGTCTCCAAATTAGGCAGGACACCCCGAGGCCCTTTGGGGCGTAAAGCCCTAGACCCCTTCTCTGTTCTCTGTGTCCCCTTCATCCTGCCTGCGCCTCCGTTTTCTCACTGGGAAACAGAAAGTGTTAGGGGCAGAAACGGAACAGTGGGGACTAGCTATAGTCATAAGAAACATTAACCATGCCCTGTTAGCCATGACTGTTCTGTTCTGACCAGAGAAAGCACATTCTGACCTGGTGAGAGTTGCACGCCCTGGCACACGGGCGCTAACAGACTGCAGCCCATCCTGCTTTTCTGAGAACCGCCTGTCATGGGAAGATTAAACAGTCTCGTCCCGGAGGCGCCAAAGATACCCGTTCTCTTGGGCACCCCCGCCGCCGCTGCCCCACACTGCCTGTACCCGGGAACCACTGCAGCCTGCCACCCATGCCTGTCCTTCCTACTTCCCACGTCAGCCTTGTCCCTCTACCCCAGTGGTTCTCAGCCTTGGCTGCACATTAGAGTCACCTGGGAATCTTTCTAAAATCCTGATTTCTGGGCCGCACCCTCCGGAAATTCTGTTTCTTTGTTATGGGGTGGGGCCACAGCATTAGTAACAAAGAAACAGAATTTCTGGAGGATGAGGCCCAGAAATTAGGATTTTAGAAAGATTCCCAGGTGACTCTAACATGCAGCCAAGGTTGAGAACCACTGCTCTACCCAGTATAAGCAGTGGCTGATGGTGGGGCGCAGAGCAGATTTCTGTGGGTGACCTGCTGCTCTCCCCTCCTGCCGGCAGGACTGGAATAAACGCTCCTACATGATTCCACCCGGTCTCTGCTGAATTGGCTCAGGTGGTGACAGGCAGCCCGGACCCTCTGGTTGTCCGGTTACAAAAGGACAATAAAACCTGGGAGTTTTCCTGGAGATAGTCTCCACATAATCATCTTCACCATGTCTCGGATTTACTCCAGCCTGGCTGGGGCACAGGTGACAAGAATTAAAGGTACATACATGCCCTGACTGGTTTGGCTCAGTGGATAGAGCGTCGGCCTGCGGACTGAAGGGGCCCAGGTTCAATTCCAGTCAGGGGCATGTACCTTGGTTGCAGGCACATCCCCAGTAGGGGGTGTGCAGAAGGCAGCTGAATCAATGTTTCTCTCTCATCGATGTTTCTAACTCTCTATCCCTCTCCCTTCCTCTCCGTAAAAAATGAATAAAAAACATTTTA
>NW_006285798.1:7262-16563 GCF_000327345.1 Myotis davidii
GGGGGCCTCCAGAGCCGTTGATTTCGGGGTCCCGTGCCTTCACGCTGCACACTTAATTTTACAAGCTTTTCCCTAGGTGGTGGGTGCATCTGCTTTTTTTTTTTTCTTTAAACAAAGAACCTACTTGTTGCTTTCTTTCTGGTTATTAAAGTGGCACGTGCCAGCCTTCTCGATTCAGAGAAAACCTGAGGGTATAAATAGGAAAGTGAAAGCCACCGGAAACCCCAGCCCCCGCCCCAGCACCTGGCGGCTTGTGGGCGTCACAATTGACTGTTTCTGGAGACGCAGCTATCTCTGTTCGCATCCTGTTGAATACATTTTCTGATATCATTTTCCTACAAAAGGTATTAATTTAAAAAGACACCAAGGGTTTTTTGAGCCCCCGCGGCAAGGGAGGCATGACCTCACCCGCCGCTCACAGCAGCAGCAGAGGCCACGGGTGGGACTTGCCCATGACTCCTACCCATCCCTCCCCCCATGGCCTTACACCCCCTTTTTCGAAGCAAGGCTCTGCCTCGTCCCGCCTCCGTTTGAACCTGCCTCTGCCCGCGGAGCGGTGTGGCCATGGCAGGTGGGTGACCACTCTGGCCTCAGTTTCTCCCCATCACACGCAGAGAAGAGACGTCCCTGCAGCCACAGTGGGGGGCGAGGACAGAGGCCACGAGGGGCGAAGGCCGGGCGGGGCCGGTGCTCTTGTGATGAACGGCCCGAGGCACCTGACGGCACAGGCCCTGCCAGGCTCCCTCAGAACCCCACCCTTTCCCACTGCTCTGCAGGCAGCTGGCCCGGGAGAGGGGGGCTTGGCTGGAGGCCAGCTCCCTGGTCCCTGCTGCCCCCTCGTGGCCCACTCTGGCCCCAGTGGTTCCAGTAGCTCCAGGTCCAGGTCCAGTCCCATGGCCGGTGCCAAGCCCAGAAAGCTAGTCCTGGGAGATCCCCCGCCCCTTCCACCCCTCCAGCACCCGGTGGAAGGGCTTAGCTGACATACATTGGGAACTCCCTGTGCTCTAAGGACCCGCTGTGTGAGGGGGGGCCGTCATGGAACCTCTCTGTGCTTGCTTCCTCATCTGTAAAAAAGGAATAATAATAGTGCCGACATGGTTAGAATTAAACATGTTAATACACGTAAGGCTCACGATAGCGCCTGTCCAAGTGTTTGCTGGGCTTCTTCTCATTCTACTGAGCTGGTCTGTGGGTGTTGTGGAGTCGAGGGCATACACATAAAGGAAATGACATTCTACAGTTCACGTTGCTGTATTGCAGAAAGGACAGGCTGGGGCGATGGAAACCCCAGACAAGTGGTCCCGAGGCATCATCCACCCACCCGTGTTTGTGTCTGTCCACGTGACTCCCAGACCTCATCCGTGTGCAGAGCCAGTGACTGTGCGTGCACAGAGGTTCTATCCTGCGCTTCTCACCACGTGGCCACATGCGTTATATACACCCCCCCACCCCCCACACCGCCCCCGTTTTCCTCTCGCCTCTCAGGTTCTACCATACGCCACCTTAGAGGATCTCGCCCAGACTCTGCTGTCCTCCTTACGGACAGGTGGCCGAGCTTCCCACAGGTCTTTCCAGAGGAGAGCGAGACAAGAGAGGTCCAGAGAGAGAGACTGAAGCCAGACTTCTGATCCCGGCTGCAGGCTGATACCTGACTCCGGCCACAGAATGGCCTCTGACTCAAGCCATAGACGGATTCGTGACCCACACTGTGGGCTTATTTGTGATCATGGCTGTAGATTGGCCCAGGCCCAGGCTGACCCCTGGCCCCAGCCTAACCTTTGACTCTAGTCGTGGACCGATCTCAGAGTCTGGCCACCGGCGCCCTCACTGACGCCCCACCCCATCCAGGAACTGGCATTTCCTGATTTGCAGCTGGTAAGCTCAGCTTGAGTTGGTCAGCAGATCTGGTCTGTCTGTCCGGCCTCTCCACCATGGGACCACAGGGCAAGCGGACAGTTCTCTTTTTTAAGCGAAGAGAGCAGCATTAGAAGGCCCCTCTGCAAACTTCCTCCTGCCCAGGATGTGAGGTCTGGTGCTTTGGCAGCTGTCCTGTGACCACGAGGGGAAGCGGGTGGGGATGAGAGACAGTGCTCCGAACCTGGCACAGGGGGAGCGGAAAAGAGCCTGCGTCCCTGATCGCTTCATCACGCGATCAAACCAACCTTGGGATCCTTAAATAAACCATGAACCTGCTTTTTTTGGTTTGTTTTGTTGAAACTACTGTGGTAGTGCTTTTGCAGCCATAAAGCAACCTTAAAGATCATGGCCGGTGGATTAACGGGGCCTCCAAAGATATGCCCGTCCCAATCCCCAGAAGCTGTGAACACGTGGAATCAAGATTGCTAATCGGCTGACCTGGGGAGGTTATCTGGACGGGCCCCATGCAGTCACGAGGGCGCTTACAAGAAAGAGGGAGGCAGGAGAGTTTGCGTCCGAGAGAGACTGCACATCTACGCTGCTGCCTGGGAAGACGGGAGACAAGCACGAGCCACGGAAGCTGAAATAGTCAGGGGACAGGTTCTGTCTTCGAGTCTCCGGAAGGAATGCGGTCCGGGGGACACCTTGGTTTTTAGCTCAGTGAGACCAAGTTCCGACCTCTTGCCCCTAGGGTTGTAAGATAGTACATTTTCGTGTTTCAAGCCACTGAATTCGCAGCAATCTGTTACAGCAGCAATGGGGAGCATTCCTCCGTGCAGCTGACTTTGGAGTCTAGACGCTCCAGCCTGGTTTTCCTCCAGCCTTGTCCCTACACCCTCTCCTGCTCCCTCACCCTTGGCCCTCAGTCGCCACTTCCAGAGGATTCTGTTGAATGTCCTCCAGTCCTACCTCCTCGGCATCCACCGTCCCTTAGCGTGAACGTGGGGCTCGCGGCTTCACGGGCGGCCCCGGTGCAGCAGCGCAGTGGCGGGTGGACACTGAAGCTCCCAGGCCCCGAAGCTCCCAGACCTCTGACCTGAAATTCTTCATGATCTTACCTGTGCATCTGTGTTTGTCAGGAAAGTCCCACTGGACGTGGAGTGCGCAGCCAGGATTCGCAGTTTCGGCTCCCACGTGGCCCCACCTCCACCACCCGCCTGCTTCCCCGGACAGGTTCCTGGCCGCCTGCTCTTCCACCCCTTGGCACTCTGGACACCAGTCCACCTCCCCCTGCCACCCCTGTCCAGCAGCCACACTGCCTTCGACCGGGAGGGCGTCCAGGCTCAGGCACAGGGAGGGTCGACGTCACTGCTCACCTCCCGAGCTGCACGGTGGCTGGTGCCATCCTGCCGCGGGGTGTCTGCTGGGCGGCTAGAGGCCACAATTCAGCCAAGTCAGCAAGCCAAACCTGCTGCCCACCCCCGATATGGCAACAGGAGTCACCATCTTGGATTCTTAGTGCCTTTTGAACAAAAAGGCCTGCATTTTTATTTTGCATCGAGCACCTCAGATTATATAGCCATTCTTGCCATAGGGCCATCCTTCTCCACAAAGTTGACCTGCCCCTCCCTCTGGACCCCAAGCACCGTCACCCCTGTGTTTCGGCTTCGTCCTTCTGCAGGCTTCTTCCCATCACTGTGATCATCTGTCAAGTCCTTCCATCTGCAAACAACCAAAGGTTCCCTCCCCCACACTTCCTTCTTCCCTCCCTCCCTCCCGCTCCCTCTCTCTGCCCAGACAGTTCTCGAAAGCCGTCTCCCTGTCCCCACTTCCTCCCTGCACACCCACTCCTCAGCCCTCTGTGCAGAAGCTGCCGTCACTTCTGCCATGAAACTGCTGTCACCGCCGCCACCGCCAGTGCAGGCAGGTCTGCTTCAGTCCTATCTTCCCGCAGCACGACCTCCCCCTCGTCCCTGAACCTCTGCCCCTCGTGCTGCTGCTGCTGCAGAGTGTGCTCCTGCTCAGACTCACCTCCCAGGGTCTCTCCTCGGCCTTCCCTAAACATCGGGGGCCTCAGGGTTCATCTTGGGCCTCACACATGCACACACACGCACGCACACGCGCACACACATGCACGCTCACGCGCACACACATGCACACGCTCCATGGGCAACTCATCTGTTTCCATAAGGTTAGCTACAACCTTTACTGAAACTATTGGAGTTTCATGGGGCAGGACTGCGTCACCCAGCTCCCAGCACGGCGGCTGGCACAGAGTGTGCTCAATAATCACTTGTTGAATGAGTGAATGGTGTCTTCTAAATAGATCTGCTAGCCCAGATCTCTGGCCTGAACTCATATATCCATCTGTGTCCACATCTCCCACCCAGACATTTCATGTCCCATCTGTGCACATCATGTCCAATGTGACATATGTGATGAGATAGTGTGTATTTTATTAAGTCCTTTCTTTCATATCAGGTCTCTCCCCTCACTGCCCCCCCCCCCCCCCCCCCCCCCCCCCCGTCAGCACACGTCATAGTGACCGGTTCCTTGGGCACAGAGGTCTTTGGTTGGTTGGCTCAGTGCTGTATCCCAGGGCCTTAGAACAGTGTGTGGCACACAGTAGGTGCTCAATAAATACTTTCTGAGCAAATCAATTGATCTCCACACGGATGGCCCACATCTCAGCCCCAGTATACCCGGAACTGAGCCCTCCACGTCCGCCCACACCTCCTCCTCCAGGCCCTGGTCTCACTTGTTAAGCCTGCAGAGCAGGCATTTCCCAGTCTGCCCGCCTCCTCCCCGCCCCAAGGAGATTCAGGTGCCAGAGTCTTCCTCCCCTCCAGCAACTCTGTTTGCACAAGCCAGCCTCCTCATCTTATCACCTAGATTCTGCCAATAGCGTCTTTCTTCTCAACATTCCCCCCACCAGGACCAGAGCTATTTTTTCAATCGCGTTATTCCGGCTCACACAGCCTCCTGGCTCCCGTTAGCCAAGTGTGGGGCACAGGCCCCTGGGGTGACCCAGGTGAGGGACACCCCCCTGAGGTCACTTTAGGTGGCATATGGGTGTGGTGTCTAAGGCATTAAACCGAGAAAGTGATTCCCTTTTCAATTCTCCTTCTCTCCTTCTGACTAGCCTTCCCCAGGCCACACCACGTGGAGCCAGAGCGTAATAACTCACTTTTGGTTTTGTTGTTTTACAGTTCCCTTCTACTTATGATGAAGAATACTGGTTGTCCATTCGTGACGATAGCAATGTTGCTTTTTAAAATACAGTTATTGAAATAAAATAAGTAAGTCAGTATGAAGAAAAGGTTGAAGGGAATAATGACGGAGAAAATATAAATATGGAAGAAATAACCGTGGTAGTGCACACGAGGGACGCAAGTTTGGGAGACACCGTCTACAGACCAGAGTCCACACCCTTTGCTTCCTGGCTCCTGGCTCCCTCCCTGCTCATTCTTCAGCCCATATCACTCCCTGACCCCATGACCTATTACCTCTAGTCACTGTGACCTGTCACCCCTACACACCAGGACCTGTTGTTACTGACCCAGAGTCCGTGTGCCTGATTCTTTGAAAGGCCAGAACTTAAATGTCAGTTTGGCTTTGGCCGGTGTGGCTCAGTTGGTTGGGCCTTGTCCCATGCACCGAAAGGTTGCTGGTTGATTCCTGGTCAGGGCACATGCCCAGGTTGCCAGTTTGATCCCTGGTCGGGGTGCATACAAGAGGCAACTGATTGATGTTACTCTCTCACATTAATGTTTCTCTCTCTCTCTCTTCCCTTCCTCTCTCTCTCAACGCAATGAAAACATTGAAAAAAAAAAAGTCAGCTTGAAGTAAGGAAAGGCTTATTGATCAAGAAGGCCCCAGTCGAGAAGATGAGAGACCTAATCCTCAAATTCATCTTGCTGGACTAGGTTAAGGGTGTTTCAGGGGCTGGGGGAACAGGTATGCAGAAGTGCTAGTGGAGTGAGTTTTATTCTTTTTTAAAAATATTTTTATTGATTTTAAAGAGAGGAAGGGAGAGGGATAGAGAGATAGAAACATCGATGAGAAAGAAACTTTGATCGGCTGCCTCCTTTGGTTCTGGTGTGTGTGTGTGTGTGTGTGTGTGTGTGTGAGAGAGAGAGAGAGAGAGAGAAGAGAGAGAGAGAGAGAGAGAGAGGGGGTGGGAGAGACTTTGATTCCGTGTGCAGCTGGAGGTCAAAGTTCTCTCCTCTGTGCACACTTTAGCTGCGTGACTTGTAGTTTTGGTCTGTTGTTTCTGAAAAGCAGCACACTATTTTGTTAAGAAGAATAGAGCCATTTTGAGTGGATTCTGTGATTACACTCTCACCCCTAGAATCCATTACCGAGGTACCCTAGGCACCATGACTTGGCCACCCCTAGGCACTGTGACCTGTCACTCCTAGACACATGACCTAGGCACTCCTAGACCCCATGATCTGCACACCCCTAGAATCCTTGACCTGGTGTGATATTGTCACCAGCCCTGGCTGGTGTTGCTCAGTGATTAGAGCATTAGCCTGTGCATTGAAGGGTTAAGGGTTCGATTCCCAGTCAAGGGCACATACCTGGGTTACAGGTTCAATCCCCACCCCAGTCGGGGTATGTATGAGAGGCAACCAATCGATGTTTCTCTCTCACATGGATGGATGTCCCCTGCCTCCCCTCTTTAAAAAAAGAATATATATTTGGTTTTTGCCCCTGTTGCTGGGGCAGAGCTCCTAAAACTCTTGGAATTTCCTAAGTGATGAGAACCTTCAGTGTCTTTGGTATTTTAATGAGGTGACCTTTGGGAAGCCCCTAAGTCACCTAGGGATGAGGGCTGGTTGCCGAGGGAACCAACCATGTGATTAGAGGGAAATGGTCCATCTTACCCCTCAAACTCTTGGTGGGGGGGTGGCTGAAGATTGATTTAATGCCAATGATTTAATCAGCCATGCCTGCATAACAGAGCTTCTATAGAAACCAAAACTACAGGGTTGGGGGACTTTCGGGTGGTGAACAGGTGGAGAAGCTGGGAGACTGGCAAGTCTGGTGAGGGCATGGGCGCCCTGAGTCTGCCCACAGTGTGTCCTGTGCATCTCTTCACCAGGCTGCTCCTGAGCAATGTCCTTTCATAACCAGCCAGAGAGCTAGTAAATGAGTGTGCTCTGAGTCTGTGAGCTGCTCCAGTGAATTAGTTTAACCTCCAAAGGGGGTCGTTGGAAGCTTCCTTCAGAAGCACAGATGACAGCCTGGATTGCCATTGGACTTGCAACCGGTGCCTGAAGTGTAGGGGAGGAGACTTGAAGGACTGAGCCCTCAACCGGTGGGATCTGACCCTGTCTCCAGACAGATAGTGTCAGAACTGAGCTAGTTCTTGCACACACACACACACACACACACACACACACAAATGCACATGTATACACATCAAAATCAGTGTCAGAATGGTTCCTGGTTACCCTTAGACACCATGACCAGTATCCCCTAGTGACCATTATCTGTCTCCCCTAGTCACCATGACCAGTCTCCCCTAGTCACCATGACCAGTCTCCCCTAGTGACCATGACCTGTCTCCCCTAGTCACCATGACCAGTGTCCCCTAGTGACCATGACCTGTCTCCCCTAGTCACCATGACCTGTCTCCCCTAGTCATCATGGCTAGTCACCCCTATACACCATGACCTGGCCACTGTAGCCAGACTACCCTACACATTTATAAACCTGAAGCCTTTACTCATGCCCTTCCCGACTCTAAGCATGCCCTCCCCACTTCTCCATCAGGCACCTCTGTCGTCAGCAAAGGGATTCTGGTTATGCCTACCCACCATCCACTCCTTCTTCTTCTGATAATAGTACCCGGTCATCTCACTTTTAGCTCAAGTTGTTTTCATGGAACTTAACTCACTCGCCGCTTTTCAATAGGGCACACGACTCAGGCTTGGAATATTTCCCCCCATTTATATTGTAGTTGGTTTAGGGGCAGGCATGTGATCAACACTGACCAATAAGAGCCTTTCATGGAATGATCATCGAGACCCCTGGGGGGAAGATCTGTTCTTCCTCCGTGCTTCGACGCTGGTACTTCACACATCTGAACTTCTCAGAGCCCTTCCCCAGCGTGAGTCTCACTCAGACTGCCTGCCTGAGAATGAAACCGACACAGAGGAAAGCAGAGCCCAGAGGTGGAGCCTTCCGGTCTGAAAAGAATCATTTGTGCACCTTCATTCATCCATGCCTGAAACTATATTCTTGAACTTAAAACATTTTTTTTTGAGCCAGGAAACCCATTACAAAAAGCTAGTTTGTCACTTGCAACCACAAGGTTCTCAGTTGAAATATCTTTTTTTTTAAAAATAGAGATAAAATTCATATGACATAAAAATTTCCATTTTAATCATTAAAAATATGCAATTTAGTGGGCTTTCGTATATTTCAAATGTTGTACACCCATCACCATTATCTGTTTCCATCATCACCCACCACCATCCTTCACAAGACCCTTCACCGGTTAGCTGTGACCCCCAACTCCCACCCCCCGCCCCCCGTTCCCTGGTAACCACTAGTGAAACATCATCATCAAGACCCAGTCGCAGCAGACATTTCTCTGTGAATCTTCCCCCCACACAGGACAGAATTGCTCCCTCTCTGTGCATGTCCCTTTATTAGCACTTACTGTAATATCTAATTTTGGTTTTTGTTTCTGGTAATGGAATAATTTGAACATATATCAAGTCACTACTTGTGGGTCTCTCCTGCTAGACTCCGTGAGGGTAGGAACTATAATCTATTTCTTCTCCCAGCCTGGCCCAGACGAAGTGTTCAATAAAAAAACAAAATAACAAAAAACACTGAGCAAAAAGTGAATAAGGGCCAAGACACGAAGACGCCAGTGCCCGCTGGCTGATGGGCTGACCGACATCTTCGGTAAACACTTGCACACTGCATAGCACTCCCGCCTTGTGTGTGCGCGAAGTGGGTGGGGGGCGTGCTTCAGCTGAACCCATCACTTCCCACACTCTGACATTTAATTAAACCCAAAACTAAACTTACACTTGGTTGTCGTGTCTGGGTACCCCCTAAAATTTCCCCAAGCCTCACCCGCGGCAGATGCATAAAGGTAGTGCAGTGGGCAGGCGAAGCGAACCAGCGGGCTTGGGCACATTGACTTAACTTCTCCGTTGTCCCATTTATAAAATGGGGTTAAAGATAGTAAATACCTCATAGGGACCAGAGGATTAAATCAGCGAAGACGTGTACAGCACTTAGACCAGCGGTTCTCAACCTGTGGGTCGCGACCCCTTTGGGGGTCGAATGACCCTTTCACAGGGGTCGCCTAAGACCATCGGAAAACACATATATGATTACATATTGTTTTTGTGATTCATCACTATGCTTTAATTATGTTCAATTTGTAACAATGAAAATACATCCTGCATATCAGATA
>NW_006285798.1:17137-17997 GCF_000327345.1 Myotis davidii
TTCATCACTATGCTTTAATTATGTTCAATTTGTAACAATGAAAATACATCCTGCATATCAGATATTTACATGACGATTCATAACAGTAGCAACATGACAGTGATGAAGTAGCCACGAAAATAATTTTATGGTTGGGGGTCACCACCACATGAGGCACTGTATTAAAAGGTCGCGGCATTAGGAAGGTTGCGAACCACTGACTTCGGCGGTGCTGGCTCATTTAAGAAGTCTGTCAAGCAGGATGCCTTTACTAGGTTAACCAAGGAGTCCCCGAGGTCACTAAGCCACTGCGCACGCTAGTTCCTCTGCTAGTAACTCCTACCCTTACTCACTGCCTCACGGCGTCGCATTTCAGCTCAGTGCCACCTCAGCACAGGGCGGGCGCTGAGTTCATGAAAGGACAAATCAGAACTCGCAGAGAAGAACGAACCAGGGGTTTTGCTCGTGTCCCTGGGGCTCTTGCCCCGCCCTGGGCACCAAGCTCTGGCTCCATCCTCCACGTGTCCCTGGGGACAGAGGGTGAGGACCAGCGGGGTGCGGAGGCCGACTCGCAGCAGCTCCTGAGAGCCAGTCGCACACGTCCTTTTTCCACTCCGCGTCCTGTGACATGGCCTGGGCGGCCTGGACTCGGGCCTGGGGGAGTCTTCACCCCGCAGAAAGCAGCAGACGCCACGTGTCAGGTTTTGCTTTTTGGTTGTTGGCTTAGCAGCACACTGCCCGTCTGGCTGCGGGGCCACAGGAATGGCTCTGTGCACGCGGCCCCTTGTGCCGGGACCACTCTCCACTCCCTTCGCATCCCCACCCACCGGCCCCTCCCGCTAACCACAGCTCCTCCCGGCCCCTGACCTTTGCAGGACAGA
>NW_006285798.1:18013-22467 GCF_000327345.1 Myotis davidii
AATGCCTGTTGATTGACTGACGGACGGCTCTCGGTAAATAGTTTGAGAGTTTGAGCTTTCCCCGTGTAAATGCGGGGAAACGCGGCAGCCTGAGCTTTCAGTAAAGAGGAGCCTCTTTGAGGAAGGGAGTCTTTGCAGAACTCACACAGCTGCCTGGAAGCCGAGTCATCGCAGCCCTTCCTCCCCGAGCGCGCAGCCGCCTGGAAGCCAGGTGTCTCGGGGCCACTGCTCCCTAACGTGCCAGATGGGGGACAGGAGGAGGTGGGGGACGTTAGGGCAGAGCTTCCTGATGGGGCTGCGGCTCTGCCAGGTCTGGAGGAGCATGCACACACATGAGCACACACATGAACACACACATGAGCACACGTGGGCTGTGTGCATGTCTGCAAATGTATGTGGTACTTGTCACTTGGATCATGGTCCTGTCTCCGGGGGATTGACAGGGACTCGGGGATCGTCAGCCTACAGGGAGTGCTGAAAACAAACCGATCTCTCTCCCCTGCACCCCACCCACCCCTGCCAAGACGCAGGTTGTGTCCTGAGCTCCTGCAGAGAGGGAGGGAGGTGTGTACTCACAAGTGGGCTGGGGTCCTGGCGCACGGGAGAGTCCAGCTCTGCATCTGACATGCAGTAAGCACTCCCTAACAGGGCATGTCTGTCTGATTTAAACACTGCACGTGCATGTCTATACACGCATGTGCCCCTGCTAGGTTGCACACGCTGGGAGGGCAGGAGCTCTGTTTCTTCACTGTTCTGTGCCTGGCACATAGTAGATGCTCAATAAATACTTGTTCATTTGAAAGTGTGCTTATGTGACACTGTGTGAGTACTTGCACATGTGTGAACATGAATGGCTGGGGTGTTTCAGGCTTTGTATGTAAGCCCTTGGACAGGGACATGCATGCCTGGGTGTGAATGTGCTTAAAGCGTGTGTGAGTGAGTGGGGTACATCCTCGATGCCCTACGTGACCACTTGGGCTTGGGTTGTATGTGCACATGGGTGAGAAAGATGGTGCAGTGGCTAACAGCTCGGCTCTGGAGCCAAACGGTCCAGATTCAAATTCCAGTTTCATTCTTTCCCACCTGTGCAACCATGGACAAGTTACTAAAGTCTCTGTGCCTCAGTTTCTGCACCTGTGAGGTGGGGACTATATCAGCCCTGCTTCCTGGCTGGGGACTGAATGAGACACTAGCACCTTCACGGTGCATGTCTGGGCCACTGTGGCTGCTTTTATTTGTGTATCACATTTGCTCGTACAAGCAACTCTGTGTCCCGCCCCCAAAATGCCCCCCACCCCAGCCTAGAGAGAGCAGGACCCTATCTGCTGGGCACCCAGATTAATGCCAGTTCCAGGGGAATGACTGGGCTTCGGACGAAGATGGTTGGGGCCGGGTGGGGTGGGGCAGGGCCTGTGGGAAACTCTGGACACGGACCTGGAGTGTGTGCCTGTGTGTGAAGCCATCCTTCCTCCCCACTCACCAAGGGGATGCGGTCGCCTGACTCCATCCCCCCGGCCTGGAGAGATCAGTCTTTTCTGGACCAGCTCTCTGGGCTCTGGGAGGCAGGATTGAGACGATGGGGGTGGCACTCACTCCCAGAACATGTCCACGGTGAGTCCATTCAGGGGTGGTCCTGGGTGTGCCCACCAGACACTCATTAGGCCAGATTAGTCCACAAAGGCCCATAAAACGAACAGAGCCAGGTGCCTTCGAGGTCTAACAAGGGCTGTATGCACAGGAAGGAAACAACAGAGCCCTGAAGGCATCAGAGCAGGCTGGTCCCCACCAGAGTGATTTAGGAGGCCCCCCGTCCCTCCTGGGGACCCAGAGGACAGGAGTGACCTGGGAGGACCCGGAGGACAGGGGTGACCTGGGAGGACCTGGAGGATAGGAAGTGACCTGGGAGGACCCGGAGGACAGGGGTGACCTGGGAGTACCTGGAGGACAGGGGTGACCTGGGAGGACCTGGAGGACAGGAAGTGACCTGGGAGGACTTGGAGGACAGGGGTGACCTGGGAGGACCTGGAGGACAAGAAGTGACCTGGGAGAACCCGGAGGACAGGGGTGACCTGGGAGGACCCGGAGGACAGGAAGTGACCTGGGAGGACCCGGAGGACAGGGGTGACCTGGGAGTACCTGGAGGACAGGGGTGACCTGGGAGGACCTGGAGGACAGGAAGTGACCTGGGAGGACCCGGAGGACAGGAGTGACCTGGGAGGACCCAGAGGACAGGGGTGACCTGGGAGGACCCGGAGGACAGGAAGTGACACTGATGCTGACTCAGAATGTTTGGTCATCCACTGATTCACTTGAGTCACATTTCTGAGTCTCTGCACTGCTCTGGGCCCTGGTGGAGACAAGACAGGCCCCTGTCCACGTGGAACTTGAGGTCAAGCGTACGGGCACCAGCACTGCAGTGAGGTCGTGGTGCGATGAGGAACTGCAGGTCCAGAGGAGGGAGGCCTCACCCAGATTTGGGTCCCGGCCCCAGGCCTCGGGGGACAGCTCCTGTGCTCGGGCACCACCGTGCCCTGCAGGCGTCGGCCTCCCCGCTGCGCCCTCGCCCTGTGACCTCCGACTCAGAATGTTTGGTCATCCACTGATTCACTTGAGTCACATTTCTGAGTCTCTGCACTGCTCTGGGCCCTGGTGGAGACAAGACAGGCCCCTGTCCACGTGGAACTTGAGGTCAAGCGTACGGGCACCAGCACTGCAGTGAGGTCGTGGTGCGATGAGGAACTGCGGGTCCAGAGGAGGGAGGCCTCACCCAGACTTGGGTCCCGGCCCCGGCCTCGGGGGACAGCTCCTGTGCTCGGGGACCACCGTGCCCCGCAGGCATCGTCCTCCCCGCTGCGCCCTCGCCCTGTGACCTCCGGTGCCCACTCTGCCGCCCAGCCCAGCGCGCTGGCCTCCCGGGCAGGCTGCAGTCACGCCCCGTGCCTGTGGCTCACCCACCACCCGGCCGGGGCTTGTTGATCCTCTCCGGGGCACGCTTCCTTCCTCTTTCAGTCTGTTCATCTTGACTGTTTGTCTTCCTTTACTTTCATCTGTGTTCATCTTGCTACTCTTTTTCGAACTTCTTGAGACGGATGGCAGAAGCATTCATTGTTAGCTTTTCTTCTTTTCTAATTTATGAGTTTTAAGGCTACAACGTTCGCTCTAAGTATCGCTTTAGCTGCAACCCACACGTTTTAATATGCACTTTTTATATCTTTCAGTCAAACGTGGTTTCCAGTTTTCCCACTCTGACTTTTCTCCTTGTCCCTCGGGTTATGGAGAGGTATATTTCTTCATTTCTCCATCCAGAGGTGTGAAAAGTTTTCGAATGGCCTCTCCTATCTTTCCTCCTCGTCCTGCCAAGTCCAGTTTACTGGCCTCTCTGTGCAGCCTTCCCTGGCCGCTCGTCTGCACCCCTCTGAGCGTATAATCTGCAGCTGCCTCCTTTCTGCTCGTAGGACCGGGTACAGACCCTCGTGGCGCTTTTAGGCACAGAGCAATGTCTCCATCATCACTCAGTTTCAAGTGAAAGAGAACAGATCCAAACCAGCTGAAACCAAAAGGGAGTGATTCTAATTCCACTAAAATGTCTGGCTTGCAGGCACGGCTGGATCCAGGGGTCCTGAGTCCTGGTGGCTCAATCCATCCCTCGAGTCACTTCCTGTAGGCTGGCTCCATTCGGAGGCCAGTTGCACCCTGTGGCCACCAGATACCCACAGGAGCTCAGAGAGCACAGATTCTCGGTCCAAGTCTGGGGTCTTTGCCTCAGATGTCCCATCAGAAGTCTCACGGGGTCTCACTGCTTCTAACGGGGACATATACTCTGACTGCATAGGTAGTGGGTTGGAGTAGGACAGGGTCATGGGCTCCCCTGGGAAAGAGGCTGAGAGCAGAAAAAATCAGGATACCGTTACCAGCGTCAGTCAGTGCTGGCAAGCCCCTCCCACCCAAAGTCACCCCCACCCACCACACGCCACCATCCCAGGCGCCTCACTTTTACTCCGGTGTGTCCTGTCCCCCCAGGACTTGGGACCTTTGACACTGAAGAGAATGTCTGTTCTATTAACTGAGAAAAATCAGAGGCCACAGGGAGGGAGGTGCAAGCAACTCCTCCTTGACCCTCATCAGCAGACCCTCCGGACCTTGGAGGCTGGTCCCTGGAGGCCGGGCCGGGCTCCAGTCCTAGATGCCCTGAGGAAGCCAGCAGAGGCGCCTGACTGGCCGTCCCCCTCTATCTTAGTCCGCTCGGGCTGCCACACAAAATACCACGGACCGGGGGCTTAAATAGCAGAATTCATGTCGCACAGTTTGGAGGCTGAGAAGATCAAGGTGCCGGCCGATGCAGTGCCTCAGGACATGGCACTGTTTTCTGCTCGCAGGTGGCTGCTTTCTGGGTGCACCTTCACGTGGCTTTTCCTCGGTGCACGTGTGTGTGGGGGGAGGGGTGGGGGAGCGAG
>NW_006285798.1:22623-23923 GCF_000327345.1 Myotis davidii
CGAGGGGGTGGGGGTAGAAGGAGCTTCTGGTGTCTCTTCTTTAAAGGACACTAGCCCAGTCCTTAAATCACTTCCTACGGGCCCCATCTCCATAGACAGATACACCGGGGGTTAGGGCGTCAACATGCAAAATATGGGGTACAAGAATATTCAGCTCATAACAGTCTCCCTCCAGGGCCAGCCTTCCCACATCTTTCCAAAAATCAGAGGCACACAGACACTCAGCGCAAAAGGAGACTTCGCCCCGGCGGCTGCGGCTCGGTTGGTTGAGCGTTGCCCCTGCACCAAAAGGTTGCCGGTTGGATTCCTGGTCAGGGCACAACTGATGCTGACTCAGAATGTTTGGTCATCCACTGATTCACTTGAGTCACATTTCTGAGTCTCTGCACTGCTCTGGGCCCTGGTGGAGACAAGACAGGCCCCTGTCCACGTGGAACTTGAGGTCAAGCGTACGGGCACCAGCACTGCAGTGAGGTCGTGGTGCGATGAGGAACTGCTCCCTTCCTCTCTCTAAAATCAATAAAAAAATACTTTTTTTTTTTTTTAAAAAGGAGACTTCATGGCCCTGTGGTCCAACCACACGCTCAACCAATCTAACCATTCACCCACATCAACAGGTGGCCGAAGCCGCGGTTTGCGCACGCCGGGGGCAGGAAGCTCATCATTTTCCCCAGTGTGGCGACTCCGCACCGACCTGCCCCTAAAGGTCGGCTCTCACGCCCTGCCCACCCTCGGAGTGAAATATTGCTGCTTTCTCAGGGTTTTCAGGCCCTTTCCACACCCCTCCCCCCGGCCCCCGCCCCCTTCTTGGTCGTCTCTTCTGATTGCTCTCTGGTTTGCCCATGTTCCTGAAATAAAGGCCAAGAACTGCACCCAGACCGCAGGTGTGGCCCCTGCAGCGAGGCCGACTCCCCCGTCTGGGCACCACGCCCCCTGACGCAGTCTCAGGGACTTGGGGTTTCTGGTGGCTGTAACGCACTGACGTTGGAAAAAGCCCCCAAGCACATGTCCCTGCAGCGGTTCTAACCCACATCCATGTGACATTGGCTGTTTGACCTGCAGTCAAGGTCACCGGGCGAGCGCCTTGGGAGGACCACCATGTCTATAGATTTTAGTGTCTTTCCTCCACGCTGCGCCCTCTCCCCGGGGCAGATGCTCTGTGACCTCCTTTTAAAAATATTTCCCATATGGAAATGGTTTTGTCCCCCCTAGATTCTAGAAGTAACACGTCACTTAAAAATCAGTACAGAAAAGCACAAAATGTATTTCTTTCATATTCCCATTATACAGAAGAAGCAAT
>NW_006285798.1:24880-32726 GCF_000327345.1 Myotis davidii
CCCCCTTCCTCTATCTCTAAAATCAATAAAAAGATACTTTTTTTTTTTTTTAAAAAGGAGACTTCATGGCCCTGTGGTCCAACCACACGCTCAACCAATCTAACCATTCACCCACATCAACAGGTGGCCGAAGCCGCGGTTTGCATACGCCGGGGGCAGGAAGCTCATCATTTTCCCCAGTGAGGCGACTCCGCACCGACCTGCCCCTAAAGGTCGGCTCTCACGCCCTGCCCACCCTCGGAGTGAAATATTGCTGCTTTCTCAGGGTTTTCAGGCCCTTTCCACACCCCTCCCCCCGGCCCCCGCCCCCTTCTTGGTCGTCTCTTCTGATTGCTCTCTGGTTTGCCCATGTTCCTGAAATAAAGGCCAAGAACTGCACCCAGACCGCAGGTGTGGCCCCTGCAGCGAGGCCGACTCCCCCGTCTGGGCACCACGCCCCCTGACGCAGTCTCAGGGACTTGGGGTTTCTGGTGGCTGTAACGCACTGACGTTGGAAAAAGCCCCCAAGCACATGTCCCTGCAGCGGTTCTAACCCACATCCATGTGACATTGGCTGTTTGACCTGCAGTCAAGGTCACCGGGCGAGCGCCTTGGGAGGACCACCATGTCTATAGATTTTAGTGTCTTTCCTCCACGCTGCACCCTCTCCCCAGGGCAGATGCTCTGTGACCTCCTTTTAAAAATATTTCCCATATGGAAATGGTTTTGTCCCCCCTAGATTCTAGAAGTAACACGTCACTTAAAAATCAGTACAGAAAAGCACAAAATGTATTTCTTTCATATTCCCATTATCCAGAAGTAGCCCTGGACTAGACTGCCCGGGTTCAAACCCCGCCTCGGCCACTGGCCAGTTTTAGGACCGGGGCAAGCTGTTCCTCTCCGGCAGCTGCCCTTCCCCGTGTCTCCAAGGGGGATGGTAAAAGGTTCTTCTAGTTCACGGTGTCTGCTGGATGGTGAGTTCCTTAAAAATGCAAACCATTTTGCTATTTTTGTTATTAGTGATTGTATTAGTCAGGGTTCTATTTCTCTGGAGAACCCTTACTAATACAGAGAAATCTGGCGTACCCTGCTCAGGCTGTCATAACCGAATGCCATAGAGGGGGCCCGAAACCACAGAAACTGACTTTCTCACAGTCCCAGAGGCTGGAAGTCTGAGATCAATGAGGCCATGTGGCCACTGCCTGGTGCGGGCTCTCCGCTGGCTTGCAGATAGCCACCTGTGTCCTCACATGGCAAGGAGGGGGTGGAGGAGAGGGAGGGAGGGAGAGAGAGAGAGAGAGCGATCTGGGGTCTCTTACTCTTCTCAGAAGACCACGGTTTTATCAGATTAGGGTCCCACCATTATGACTTTTCGTCATTTAACTTTAGTTGCCTCCTAAATACCCTATCACCAGATGCACTGACATGAGGGTTAGGGATTCAACATATGACTTTGGGGGCCACAGCTCAGTCCACGGCAATAATATTAGTATATGTAGTGGCGATCGTCTTTGTGCATCATGACCCCGGACCTGCACCCCCTTCTTTTTGTGGTGACCACAGCGATGGCTTGGCGGTTACCCCCTCAGGGGCTTGCCTCCCTCTGGCCACGGTGACTAGTCCAGGGTGGCCGGGTTGCTCAGGCTGAGCCATCGTTGGCCACAGACCGGAGCACAGACTGGCTTGTGATTCCCTTCCAGCCAATGCAGATACTTGCTGGATTTTTCTGGAGGGTCCGTGGGAGCCATTCCTCTGCAGAGCTGGCTAGCTGCTGCTCAGAGAGCCCCAGCGCTGCCAGAGAGGGAGCGCTGTGCACAGGGGCAGGCGGGCAAAGGGCTCCCCTTAGCTTCCAAGCCCTGACTGTGTCCCCAAACAGCTCCGTGTTTTCTGAGCCGCGGCTACCCGACACCATGCGTCCTCACTTTTGCTAAGCTTGCTTGATTTGGTTTTCTCCAACAGCAACTGACATAATAATGGGTCCTGAATAATAAAGTTTGTTTTACTTTATTTTTTGGATGAAACAGAGATTGCTAGTTGCCTACCCTGTATCAGTTTTATCCTTCTTCTGCAGTAACAGGCCCTGGCAGGCATCTGTCCATCAGTTAGGATTCTGTTTCCATCTACTTCCATGTCCGTATCCACAGCCGCATCTAAATCTATACCTAGGAGTATTAGTTCCGTTGCCTACAACAGAAACCCAGGCTGACGGTGGCTTAAAGAGGGAAGGTTTCTCTCCCACGAAGGTTCCTCTCCCATGTCATAGTGTAGAGGGAGGTGTCTAAGGCTGAACGCTGCTCCATAAGGTCAAGGGCACGTACCTGGGTTGCAGGTCTGATCCCCACCCCCAGTTGGGGCAGGTGCAGGAGTGCAGGAGGCAACCAATCAATGTGTCTCTCTCATATTGATGTTTCTCTCTCTCTCTCTCTCTCTCTCTCTCTCTCTCTCTCTCTCTCTCTCCTCTACTTCTCAGATTTTGTCTGACTTACAGGGAACATCCTCCCACTGCATTGGAACTTCTCTCCCCTTCCCTCCTACTCCCTTCCACTCTCTCTAGAATCAATGGAAAAAATATCTCCTCACTCCTCAGGTAAGGATTAAAAAAAATTTTCTTGGACTTGGTTTGTGGCCTGACATATGGCCTGTCATAGAGAATGTTACCCGTACACTTGGGGTTAACTGCTGCTGACAGCTGTACGCTCTGTATAAGTCCATTAGGTCTAGTTGATTTATGAAGTTGTTCAAGTTCTCTCTTTCCTTATTAGTCTTCTATTGAGATATTGAAAGAAGAATATTGAAGTCTCCATATACATAAAACTATTTTCCTATTCAATTCTGTCCATATTTGCTTTATTTATTCGGGGGCTCTGCTGTTTAATGCATATATTTATTATGTCTTCTTGATGAATTGACACTTTTATCAACATATAATGTTGTTTGTTGTCGTTTTTAACAATTTTTTGACATAAAGCCCATTTTACTGATATTATTATAGCCATTCCAGCTCTTTTCTGGTTACTATTTGCATAGGATAGCTTTTCCCATTTTTTTCATTGTTAACCTATTTGTGTCTTTGGGTCTAAAATAATTCTCTTGGCCTTAGCTGGTTTGGCTCAGTGGATAGAGCGTTGGCCTATGGACTGAAGGGTCCCAGGTTCGACCCCATTCAAGAGCACATGCCCATGTTGCAGGCTCGATCCTCAGTAGGGGGAGTGCAGGAGGCAGCCAATCAATGATTCTCTCTTATCATTGATGTTTCTATCGCTCTCTTCCTTTCCCTTCCTCTCTGAAGTCAATAAAAATATATTAAAAAAATAACTCTCTTGTAGACAGCATACCTGGTATAGTTGGGTTATGTTTGTTGTTTATTCTGTCAACATCTGTGTTTTAACCAGTGATTTCAATACATTTGCATTTAAAATTATGACTTATAATAGACTTATGTCTGCCATTTTGCTGTCTGTTTTATATATGCCATATATTTTTGTTATTCATTTCCTCCATTACTGCCTTCTTTTGTGTTTGATTGACTTTCTCTAATGTACCATTTTTTATTCTCTCCTCATTTCCTTATTTGTGTATTTTTAATTGTTGTAGAAATTACAATTATACTAAATTTATAATAATCTAGTTTGAACTGATACCAACTTAGCTTCATAGCATACAAAAACTCTGTCTACTAGTGATGAACTCCCTCAATTTATCTTAGATGCCTTAGTCTCTCCTTCATGTTGGACAGATAATTTTGCCAGGTATAGAATTCTTGGTTGACAGTTTTTTCTTTCAGCACTTGAAACATTCACCCCACTGCCTTCTGGCCTCTATGGCTTCCAAAGAAAAAAATCAGCTGTTAATCTTATTGAGGATCCCTTGTACATGACATGTCACCACTCTTTTCTGTTTTTAAGATTATTTGCAACAGTTTGATTATAATGTGTCTTGATGTAGATTTATTTGCATTTGCCATAGTTGAAGTTTTCTGAACAAGTTATTTAGATTCATAGCTTACATTAAATTTGGGAAATTTTTGGCCATTATTTCTTCAAATATTCTTTCTGGCCCTTTCTCTGCTCTCCTCTGAAACTCTTAAAATGTTCATATACTTAATTGTGTCCTTTATGTCCCCTAGGATCTGTTCATTTTTCTTTGCTTTTGTTTTTTAATGCACCACAAACTGCATAATTTCAATTTGCTTATCTTTAAGTCACTGATTATTTCTTCTCTCTACTTTCAATATGGTATTGAGCCCCTTTTGAAAGTCTCTCATTTCAGTAGTACACTCTTCAGCTCCAGAATTTATATTTGGTTCTCTTTTACAGTTTCTATTTCTTTATTAATAGTCTCCACTTGTTCATATATGACTCTAGTTTCCACTAATTCTTCATTTATAGTTTCCTTGAACACTTTGAGCATGCTTAAGACAATTGATTTTAAAACTTTGTTTAGTAATTCTAATGTCTAGACTTCCCCAGGGGTAGTTTCTGTTTATTTTTTCCCTCATGAATGGGCCAACCTTTACTATTTCTTTGTCAGCTTTATAAGTTTTTGTTGAAAACTAAACATTTTGAATAGTGTAGTGTGAGAACTCTGAAAATAAGCGTCTCCCCACCCTTTCGCCTTAGCAGGGCTTGCTTTGTTCTTTGCTGTGGGCTGCAGTCATCCATTTGTTTAGTGACTTTTTCAACTCATTTTTGCAAATGCTATAGTCCTTGTCATGCATGTTCACCGAGGTCTCTGTTCCATGGTCTCAGCAGTCAGTCAGTGATCTGACAGACATGTTCTTAAACACCTTGAGCACAAAAGAAGAACGATACAAAACAGAAAATATATTTTCTCCATCTTTGTAGATTGTCTCTGAGTTGAGATACGTCTTCAGGGCTTAGCTAGACGGACCACCGCTCTGTGTCAGCTTTCACTCGGTTGTGCAGAGCCCAAAGGCAGCTAGAGAGTCTCTCAGCTTTTTTCTTTGCACTCAGACCTGGGAATAGGCATTGCACTCAGATTCCCTGGTGTATGTGGGAGACGTTCAAAGACATGTATTATCACCCTCAGCCTTCTCCTTCCCAGGTTTTGGTCTGTCTGCTGCTTACCCTCTCCATCATCCCTTCCCCAGTTGGATAACACATGTCTTTATATTCTTTCCACAGACACTGTGTAGGAAGTTGCTCCAGCCCTGAGAGTTTCAAGGGCAGCAAAACAAGGGTAAGTTCCTGGACCAACCCCCCAGAAAGACAGATCAAATTGCACATCCACGGTTATTTGAGAGCTGGGTCTCTACTGCCCTTTCTAATACTCCCAGGTCACACCAAGGCTACTGACCTGGGCAATGGGAGATGGCAATCAAGTAAACAAACATGTCACAGCACCTTCTTACCTAAAGATTACCGGTCTCTTTATTCTCTTTATCGCTAGAGGGTTTGATTTGATTCCAGACGTCCTAAAAGCTTCTTCTGACAGTGTTTGTCGCTGAAGGATTGCTTCAGTGGAAGGACTGGCTCCTAGAGTTCCCTAATTCTGCCATGTTTTCTTGGTGATGTTTCACGGTGTTTTTTTTGAAGAAAAAACATTTTGAAATTCTGTGAAGTTCAGTTTACTATATTTTTTCTTTTGTGGATTACACTTTTGGTGCCATATCTAAGAATGTTTTGCCAAATCCGAGGTAACAAAAGTTTTCTCTTATGTTTCCTTCTAAAAGTTGTGCTGTTTTAGTTCTTACATTTAGAGCTATGAGTCATTTTGAGTTAATTTTGGTGTATGATGTGAAATAATTATCCAGCTTTATCCTTTGGTATGTGGACAGCTAATTGTCTCAGTATGATATGTTGAAAAGATTATCCTTCATTCAATTACCTTGACACTTATTTTGAAAATTGATTGTAAATGTTCGTATATTTCTGGATGATCTATTTTTGTCTCATTGCTTTATATGTCTATCCGTATACCAGTACCACACTGCCTTGAGTACAATAGTTTTGTAGTAAGTTTTGAAATTGGGAAGTGAAAGTCATCCAACTTTATTTTACTTTTTCAGAATTATTTAGGTTACTCTAGGTCCTTTGTATTTCCATATAAAATTTAGGATTAGCTTGTTATTTTCTGCAAAAATACCCGCTGAGATTTTGACAAGGATTGCATTGAATCTATTGATTAATTTGCGATCTTAAAAATATTGAGTCTTCTGATCCACGAAACATACACTATATCTCCATTTATTTTGATCTCAGGCACCCTTTTCCTCATTGTTCTTTTTTTTTAATCCTCACCCAAGGATATTTTTTCCATTGATTTTTAGAGAAAGCAAAAGGGAGGGAGAGAAGGACAGAGGGAGAGTGAGACAATGTGAGAGACACATTGATTGGTTGTCTCATGCACATGCCCAGTCTGGGGCTGGGGCTTGAACCTGCAACCCAGGTACATGCCCTTGACCAGGAATCAAACCTGCAACCCTTTTGGTGCACAGGTGGATGCTCTAACCATTGAACCACGCTGGCCAGGGTGACAAATTTTTATTTGTTGATTTTTATTTTTCAATTACAACTGACATGCAATATTATACAGGGTGGGGCAAAAGTAGGTTTACAATTGTTCATATGAAGAATAACAATCTATAATAATAAAAGTGTAATATGCTAATTAGAACAGATGTCCTTCCTGACTAAGCTGGGGCTGCAGCTGCCATGGCTTCAAGGGAGGGATCCAGGCAGCTGCCCGTGGCTGTGAAGGCCTACTCTTGCATGAATTTCATGCATCAGGCCTCTAGTAATTAATAAATAATAATATGAGAATACATTCTGTTTTTCCTACTTACAACGGTAAACCTGCTTTTGCCCCACCCTGTATTAGTTTTATGTGTACAACATAGTGATTAGACATTTATATACCTTGGGAAGTGATCAATCTTGAAGTCTAGTAAGACTCAATACATTTAAAAAAAAATGGAAATCATACTAATTATCTTCTCTGGCCACAGTGAATGAAGCTTACTGTCAATTAACAGAAGGAAAGCTGGGAAATTTATAAGCATGTAGAAATTAAATAACACATTTTTAAACAACCAATGAGTAAAAGAAGAAGTAACAAGAGAAATTAGAAAATTCTTAGGGAAGAATGAAAATACCAAAATGTATACGATGCAGCAGAAGCAGGGCCAAGAGGGGAACTTACAACTGTGCATGCCTTCATTAACAAACGAGGATTGAAAATCAGCAACCTAACTGTACAGCTTAAGGAATTAGAAAAAGAAGAGCAAGTTAAACCCAAAGCCAGCGGGAGGAAGGAAGTAATAAAGATTAGAGACAAATGAAATGAAAAATAAAAAAAAACAGTGGAGAGGTTCAACAAAACCAAGAGTGGTTTATTCAAAAAAAATCAACAAAATGGACAAACCATTAGGCTTTCTAATGAAAAAAGAGATAAAATTCCAATTACTACAATAAAAAAATGGAAGTGGGGACATTGCTAGTAATCTTACATAAATAAAAAGGATTATGAGAGAACGCCATATCGAATTGTATGCCAACAAATTAGATGACCTAGATGAACTGGACAAATTCCTAGAAAGACACAAATTCCCCAAATTGACTCAAGAACAGATAGAAAATCTGAATAGAAGTACAAAAAGTAAAGAATTGAATCAGTAATCAAAGAAGATAATAAAGAAGCCAGATGGCTTCGCTGGTAAATTCTACCAAACATTTAAAGAAGAATTAATAACAATCCTTCTCAAGCTCGTTCACATAATAAAAAAGAACAGGTCAGCCCTGCTGGTGTTGAGCGTCGACCTATGAACCAGGAGGTCACAGTTTGATTCCCGGTCAGGGTACAGGCCTGGGTGTCAGGCTCGATCCCCAGTGGGGTCCAGCCGACCCGC
>NW_006285798.1:35348-73581 GCF_000327345.1 Myotis davidii
CAGCCTCCAGTTCTCCTCACGGAGTCCACGCTGATGGCATGAAACCCAGGTTCATCTTTAGTGTGACATGTTTATTCTTCTTGTTATGCTTTTCTCAAAGTACATTTTGTAAGTTTAGTTCCACATTGCTGGCCACACACACTCCTCTGTGGAAGTGCCTTTCACACGGGAGCCATTCGATGTGGGGGAAGACAGGGACTCCAGCTAAACCGACCTGCCACCCTTCAGGCCTCCTGATGCTCTAGCAACCGGCCAGGGCAGGACCACACCTGTTGTTATGTCCTGTTGGTGTAGGAATCTCACCATGTGGGGAATTTTTACATGAGTAACTTCCATGAGGAACCAGTCTTAGGATTATTAAGTGTTTTTCTCGTTCAGTGACACATCACCCGAATATCCTGAATCAGACAGTCCAGCAGCTGAGCAGCCAAGCCTTGCTCATCAGCGGGGATGTAGCACGGGGTGGCTTTCATGTGACAGCCGTGGTGTAGGGTGCTTACTGTTCCTGCTCTGCAGGTCACTGCGGCCGGTCCGTGGGAGACCTGCTGTGCCGTCTGGGCTGAGGTGAAGCGATGAGAAAGACGCAGAGCAGATGCTGGTCTAAGGGAAGCAGGTTGCTGTCTACACATTCCCACCTGAAGGGAGACTAGGTGTAGTTTTCAAAAGAAGCAAGTAAAGAAAACCCACAAATCAAAAGGGGATTTCCTCCCCCCTTTAAAAAAATTACATGATTGAAAGTGGATAGAGAGATAAAAAAAATAATTTAGGAAAACGAACCGGTCTTCCCATATTACCCTCTCAAAGGTGGGAAGGGGAGGGCCAGGGGCTTTCCTGCAGCTGCTCCAGGTCGTTGAACCTCCTGCTGCACAAGGTGTTTTCTCCCCTCGGCCTTACCTTTCCGCTGAAACAGGGGTGAAGCGTGGCGAGAATGGGGCCATTCTTCAGTGTTTAATTGTGGGGATCTTCTGCCAGGAATTTGCTTACTCAGAACTATTCTTGTGACTTGCTTCTTTATTTACAGCTAGAGGCCCAGTGCATGAAATTCGTGCACTGGTAGGGTCACTAGCGGCTGCCAGCTGCCAGCCAGGGGCTGCAGGGGGTTGGCTGGCTGGCCCCACCCCCTGGTCGAACTCCTGGTGGAGGGGACAATTTGCATATTAGCCTTTTATTAGATAGGATGATAAACAAGTTAAGCAAAATGGCAGGGTACAAGATCAACATACAAAAATTGTGTTTCTATGCTAGCAACAAATAATCTAAAAAGGAAATTAGCAGGAGCTTTCATGCACAAGAGCATAAAAAAGAATAAGACACTTAGGAATAGCCATTACAAGGGAGGTGAAAGACTTACGCAGTGGAAACTACAAAACATTGCTGAAAGAAGTGAAAGAAGATCTAAATAAATGAAGAAACATCCCATATCCCATCTCAAAGCCACCTACAAATTCAATGAAATCCCTATCAAAATCCCAATAGCCTTTTTTTTTCAAAATGGAAAAGTTGATTCTAAAATTTGTGTGGATCCAGAATAGATAAAACAATCTTAAAAACAACAACAACGAAGTTGGAGGACTTCACTCCCAATTTCAAAGCTTACTACAGATATCAGGGCACTCACCCCATTCCATGGGCTCTGCCCCACCAATCACGTCTCAGAGCCCCCACTTCTAATAGCATCACATGGGGGTCAGGGTTTCACATATGAAGTGCAGGGTGGGGGTGGGACACAACCATTCTGTCTGTAGCACAACCTAACTTAAAAAGGGGCAAAAGGCTATGAATAGACATTTCTCCAAAGAAGGTATGCTAATGACTACCAACACACACAATGATGTTCGTTCAGCATCATTAGCCATTAGGGCAAAGCAAAGCGAGACCACCCCACCCCCACCAGAATGGCTCAGTAAGAGGAGAGCAGCGAGTGTGGACAAGGATGTGGAGAAACTGGAGCTTGCACAGGCCGCTGGTAGGGGTGTCATACGGTGTAGCTGTTGTGGAAAACAGTTTGTTTGCTCCTCAGTAAGTGAAACATAGAATTACTATATGACTCAGCCACTTCTGGGTAGATACCCAAAAGATCTGCACGAAGACTTGCCTGGCAAGGTGCCCGGCGGTGTTACAACAGAGACAATGTGAGCACAGCCTGTGTCCATCCGCTGAGTGTGGCACATCCACGCAATGGAACGTTACCCAGCGGTAAAAATGAATGAAGTACAAGCCACAGCATGGACGAGCCTCAAACACATACAAACAAGAACAAAAACAAAAAACAACAACAACTGAAAAACAACAGCATGAAAGATTACATCTTAGCATAGTCAATTTGCACGAAAAGGCCAGCAGAGAGAAAGGAAAATCAGTAGGGACAGAAAGGTGAGCAGTGGGCTGGGGGTGGGAGAGAGACTGACTGCAAACAGGCTCAAGGGGCCTTTTAGGAGATGCTCTGCAACTCCTCTCAGTGGTGAGCGCACCGCTCAGTTCACTTACCAAAAATCACTGAACGGTGTGCTTCAATGGCTGAATTTCGTGCCATGTAAATTATACCCCAATACAACTTAAACTAAAAAGGAGGAAATGGGTTGAAGGTGGGGCTGTCTCAATGATAGCCACCCCCACCCCAGGCCCCTTGGCTGAAATGCAAATGTAACCACTTCCTCCCCAGTGACCATCTCTGAACACTAGAGGTGCTGGGAGGGTGGTGAGAGGTCCTATTACATCCTCCTTCTCAGGCCCTGGGGGCCACACACGGGACATAAACAGACCCAAAGGGCCCCTCAATGGACTCTTCTCTCAGCCCAGATCTATTTCTGAAGGGACTACCCTGCAATGGCCGTGGTAGCTGTTAAATTTCAACTTTCAAAAGCATCAACCTTTTTTTTCTTTTAGAAAAATTTATTTTTATTGTTGACAGTATCACAGACGTCCCCCATTTCCTCCTTTGCCCCCCTTCCCCCAGCCCCTGCCCCCTTCCCGCCCCCCCCCAGGCCTTTACCACCACACTATTGTCTGCATCCACGGGCTATGCATATATATGCACATACGTTCTTTGGTTAATCTATTCCCGCCCTCCCCTCTCCCCTTCCCTCAGAGATCTGTCAGTCTGTCCCATGCACCCATGCCTCTGGATCTATTCTGTTCATGGTTTTATTTTGTTCCTTAGATTCCACGTATGATATTTGTCTTTCTCTGACTGGCGTATTTCACTTAGCATAGTAATCTCCAGGTCCATCCATGCTGTTGCAAAGGGTAAGAGATCCTCCCTTTTCACAGCTGCGTAGTATTCCACTGTGTAGATGTACCACAGCAAAAGCTTCTACTTTTCAAACACAAGGAGTTAAGTGGCCTCTGCTTCATCCTCTCCACTTGCTGAATTATGACCTGAGCACTCTTTTAAAAATGTAAATTGAATTAAACCACTCCTCTGATGAAAACCTCAGATGACTCTCAATTTCTTTTGGAACCAAATCTACTGTTAGGTTGTGGAGGAACGCATGAGGCCAGAGTGGTGAGGGATTACAAATTTATTCAGTCATCCACACACCAGGTGGCTGAGCCCGGATGGCTCCAGCACCTAGTGAGGGGAGTCAGCGACTTTTAAAGGACTTTTGGCGGGATTTTTCTGGGCGGAGACTTCTTTATGCAGACCCGGGGGCGGGGGGGGGAGAGGATGGAATGTGGTCACCGCAAGTGAAAAGTGGTCTCAGCAAAGAGAATGTCCATAGTGAAATGACCTGAAAAGCCAGTTCCCAGGGGAAGGGTATCAACTCCATTGCTCCATCAAACCTAACACCTACCTTCCTTGCAAGATGAGTGACCTCTGTGACGCCATCCCCTAGTATTCCTTTGCTTGCTCACTCTGTTTGCCACTCTGTTCTCAGGATTCTGGAGCAAGCCACATTTTCTTCCCACCTCAGTGCCTTTGCACTTGCAGTTCCTCCTGCCTAAAATGTTTCCCCTATGGCTGGGTCCTTCTTATCTTCCAGCATGCCCCTAAATGTCACTACCTTGACCTCTCATCGGCTTTCTATGACACTTAGTTTAGTTTCTATGAAACTTTGTTTAGTTTGTCCATTATTTCTTTGTGTCTGTTACTTCCCACTAGAATACAGGCTTCCTGAGGGCTGTCACTTGTATATATTTCTGCGGGGTATCTGTAAGAACAGAAAAAGGCCTTTCCTTTTCTTTGCTATGGCTTTCCACCATTTGTGAGAAGCAACTGGTAATTAAACTCCAACATTGTTGGCTCCTCCTATTCAAACAACTCCTCTGTCAAAACGGCAGGACAAGAGAAGAATTTCAAACTCAGCCAAATAAGCTACTCTCAAGGTTGCAATCTTTCATGCCCCCCGCCTCTGCTGTTTTCACAACTCAGGGATAATTTGCACCAAGGAATCTCTAGTGAGTAGAAAGTTCCCTCCCACCCCACAACCCTTCAGACAAGCCTCTTTTGAACTCTTCATACATTTTGCTCTAGGCATGTTTTACAGGCTTGGGAAAAATACCGATCAGACACCTCCTTAGGACATCTGCTGGACTGTCTCCTGGAGAGCAAACAAACTGTAACTTTTCAAGACAACCCCTTGATATCTGCTCAACTTCAATGTAATCCCCACTCCCTTCCTTGTCACTTGGCAACAGCCACCGCTTAAAAGAGCAGGCCACCCTTTCTTCCCTACCTGCATTGACGAGCAGTACTCGGCCCTTTTCTCTTTGGAAAGTAAAATAAACTTCCTCTCTGCATCTTTTCCCTTAGGTGTGAATTCTCTCTCAGCCTGCGTCACTAGCCAAGCCCTCACAGTATCCCCACGGCATACTCAAGGGCCTGCTCAGTACTGGTGGGTAGAAGGCAGGAAGGAGAGAATAGATAGTTGGGCAGGTGGGTGGGCAGAAGAAGGAATGAGTGGGGCCCCTGGCTCTATGCCCAAAAGATAACCTATCTTTTGATAAGTTGTAGCTCAGTTGGTCAGAGTATCATCCTGATACGCCAAGGTTTCGGGTTCGATCCCCAGTCAGCGCACATACAAGAATCAACCAATGAATGCATAGATAAGTGGAACAACAAATTGATGTTTCTCTCTCTAAATAAAAAAAGAAGAAGAATGATGAGTGGGTAGGTAGGTGAGTGGGTGGGTGGAGGGAAGGGAGGAAGACAGACAGGCAGGCAGGGGGGAGAGAGGGAGACAGGTGGGTTAACATACATCCAGAAGCGAAATGAGCGATCAAGAATGTAAGATCAGCCTGGCTGGCGCGGCTCAGTGGTTAACGAGCAACCAGGAGGTCACGGTTCCATTCCCAGTCAGGGCACATGCCTGGGTTGCGGGCTCCCAGGCAGCTGACCAATGATTCTCTCTCATCATTGATGTTTCTCTCTCTCTCCCCCTCTCCCTTCCTCTCTGTAAAAAATCAATAAAATATATTAAAAAATATATATATATTAAAAAATAAAAATAAATAAGTGAATAATGTAAATTCAGGAGCCCAGAAGACCGTGTTCAATCCCACCTCTGCCACTGACCAGCTGTGTGGCCTCATGTTGTCAGCAGAGCAGCACCAAAGTATTACTGATGACTGGACCTCCGTTCAGCAACCTGATCTCAGGGCCAAGACAAATTATAAGAGGAAGTTCATTTAGAAAGTCATAGAGGCAGACGAAGTGAGCGGAGAAGAAATGGGCTCTGAAACAAGTTACAGAGGCAAAGGGAGGGCCCCTTGGAGCCCAGGAGACAGAAAGGTAAAGGTAACGCCTGGGGGGAAGACGAGCGGAGGGGTAAAGGCACCGTGTGCCTCCTGGAGAGAGGGCCGTGGGTCCTCCATCCGAAGGGCTTTTTAAAAATACACATATTTTATTGATTTTTTACAGAGAGGACGGGAGAGGGAGAGGGAATTAGAAACATCGATGAGAGAGAAACATCGATCAGCTGCCTCCTGCTCACCCCCTACTGGGGATGTACCTGCAACCAAGGTACATGCCCTTGACCAGAATCGAACCCGGGACCCTTCAGTCCGCAGGCCGACGCTCTATGCACTGAGCCAACCTGGTTAAGGCCGAAGGGCTTTTAAGGGCAGGGATTTTCGGGGAGGTCCCAGGGGAGGATCTAAATAGAATTTCACCAGCTTCCCAGCTGTGCTCTTTCAGGGTCGTGGTCTCCACTGATTGGTCGCTGCCGGGGCAGGGGTCATTAGCCAATGCGGCTGGTCCCGAGGCAGCCAGGGTGTCACTGGTCTGGTTTTGCTGCTTCTCTGGGCCTGGAGCTGAAACACACTGAGGCCTGGATGTATTTGATGCGGTTCAGAGCCTCACTGTCCTGGGCTAATGCTTAAGGGCTATTCTCTGGCTCCACTGTTTCTCTCCCCCCCCCACCAAACTCCCCATAAGGGGGTCTAACTTGCATGCTAGCAACAGGCCAGGGAAGGAAAGTTCAGGGGAGTGTCCAAACCACGCGGCCAGCCATGTGCTTGGGGAGGAAAGGTCACCCTGGGGGCGAGGTCCTTGTTTTCCCAGGTTTGCCCGTTGCTAGGCGCCCGGGACTTTCCACCCTGGTGACCTCCTGTACCTGCCGGTCGTCCTTCCCTGCTCATGCCTCTCTAACTGCCTGCCGCACTGGGCAGTCACTTCACTTCCCCGAGCCTCCGTCTCTGCATTTGTAAAATAAGGATGACGACGACGACGGTAATAATAACGAGTTCCTTGACTTACTCTGAGTGCGATACTGTGTCCTTCAGGTCCTGGCACAGAGGAAGCTTTCAGAAATGTTAGCTCTATTGCACGGCTCCTCTGCGTCTTCCCGCTGCTGCAAACATCTGACCTCACCCTGAAGATGGAGAGAAAGAAAACGAAGAGCTGGCTTTCTTCCAAGATTTGTCTTCCAGAGAACGCGCACATCCTTCCAACCAGCCAAGTTCCTCAAAAACAGCCAGAAAAAGAAAAAAAAATAGAAGAAATAAATAGCAAGATGCTTTTTTTTCCCCCCTTTGGACCGGACATGTGGGTTAGCTGCAAATTGTTTCCCAAAAATGAGTCAGTGGGGAAGAGATGACATGGGAGTTTGAACCTGTGTCATCAAAACATCATTAAATAGCCCATCCGCCCTGAGAACCTGCCATCCTCGTGTGGGCCCATTTCCACAGCCTGGTCAGGCTTAGGAAGCCGACCCACCCAGGTTCGAACCCTGGCGGTGACACTTCCTCGTTTGTGTGACATTTCAGCCCTCTGAGCCTCGGTTTCTCCATCCGTGAAATGGGAATAACCTTGTCTGCCTCACAGGGTTTGTGGGTTACAGTGAGATCACCCAGGAGCCTACAACATGTCAAAGAGTCCTAGTGGCAACAGCGGCCGCCATCCTCGTGCCCTTCTCCAGCTGCTGCGGGCGAGTTTGCTGAACTTTGCCCCCTGGCTTTTCAAAGGTCTGCCAGAGACATCTGACCCTCTCATCGGCCCCTGGCTCGTCAGCAAGACAGAAACCCTCTTTAGAATCCTTTTCTCTCTTTTCCTCCTGAATTCCCACGTGTCATGGCTGCCCTCCCCGCCTCCATGGCTAGGTGTGCCCATTTAACAGATGGGCAAAGGGAGGCATTCAGAGAGGTGATGTGACATGCTCGAGGGATTGTCTCCTCAAGGGCGTGGAGACAGGGCCCTGCTGCCTGCAGCGGTGCAGCCATAGGCTGGATTCAAACAGAGGCCAAGGAATCTGGGGGGAGGGGTCCCAAACTCAGACCTCACTGGGCCCACAGGCAACATGCCCGGCAAAGCAGACCAGACTGGAAGGGGGGCTGTGCGGGGGGTTGCTGCCATGGCTGTACCCGGAGACCTGGGCTCCTAGTCTTCTCTCTGAGCTGAGATTGGACTCTCAGGACCACCAGGGGCCTCCCCGTCCAGCATGGCACCACACACCCCTCCTGCCTGCCCTCCCTGGGAGCTGGGACCCTCCCACCTCTTTCTCACACCCTCTGGGGAGGAGCCAGCTGCTCTGTGGGCGGGGCAGTGGGCAGCCCTCACCACATCCTCCTCTTCCTCCTCTTCCTCCCCTCCCCACATACATGCTGGGGCAGCGATGTCGGCAGCGGCTTCTGAGGGACCCACTGGGGGCCCTCTGCCGAGTGACTGATGGGCTTGGGGTTCAACTGCTTCTCCCTGAGTCTAACCGACAGCCTGCCTCCTCTCTGCCTGGCTAGCCCTTGCCTGCTGTCTGTCCATCCCTCGTGCAGCCGATCGGTCCCTGCCCCACGATGACCCTCTTCTGTCCGTGTATGACCTCTCTGGGACGTGACTGACCACTGCGTGGCCCGCCTGCCCAGGGCCCAGCTCCCATCTGCCCAGGGGGCAGGCTGTATCCTGTCTGGTTGATGACTCGGTGTCGGCTGTGGATTCCCGTCCTAGAGCCCTGCCTGTCCTCCCACCACACGGAGCCCAGCTGCCCCCCTGGGAGCCCACGGAGCGCCCTGAGCTCACGGAATGGATGTCTGAGGAAGAAGCGGGAATAGCAGGTAACTCCTCGACGCTGGGGCAGGGGCACCTTCTCTGCCCAGGAGGGCCCAGCCCTCGCCTGAAGTGGAAGGGCCAAGAGGGGTCCTGGGCCCCCAACACAGCTGGGGCCCTGAGAGGCCAGCAGAGTTGGCTGGAGCCTCCTGTGCAGCCGGCTCAGGGGCTGCAGGGCCTTGGCGTGGGTTAGCTGGCGGCCTGTGTCCCGGGGCAGGGCATGGCCAGGTGCCCCGGGGGCTCTCTGTAAACCCAGCCTCCCAAAGGCAAGGGGTTCTAGATCCAATGTGATCAACAGTCCCCAAGGTTCTGGGCAGCTGAGCTGGGCAGGGGTGGGATGGGTGTGACCCTGTGTCGCGGCTAGGGGGCCCATTTTGGGGGTGAGCGGGAGGCATCACGTGTGCCAACTTCTGTGTTGTATCTCTGTTTGACCTAATCCTTCAAAATGAGTTGGTGTGCCCATTTCACAGATAAAGGACTGAGGCTCTGAGAGGTAGAAAGATTTTCCCAAGGTGACTCAGGCGGGTGACTTGGGGGCTGGCCCTGCCCTCCACGTGCTGTCTCCTCATCCCTCGCATAAAAGAACGGGACCAGGCGATGAGGGGCAACCTGGTGCTGTGCGCCGCATGGAGGCGAGGAGAGCGGAGAGCGGAGAGCGCCGGGGGCTGGGGGCTGAGGCTGAGCCTTAGAGGGTGGGTCCATTTCTGACTGTGAAATAGAGGTGAAGGCAGGGACAGGCACATTCCTGGCAGGGGAGCGGGACAGCACGCTCCTGGAGTGGGAACCTAGGACTCATGGAAGGAATGGCGAGTGCTGCTCAGCCGGAGCAGAGGACCCAGGGCAGGGGGCCTCATGGAGTCAGGGTGGGGGGAGAGGGGGCACCGGCATGACCCAGGCAGGAGGCATCACGGAGTCAGGGCCCTGGGGGAGAACACCTGCGTTCCCCCGGGGGAAGAGCTGGGCTTTCAGAGGCACGTGGCGGAGCCGGGAAAACCTGGCGGGTTCAGAGCCCAGCCATGCGGGACTGGGTAAGCGTGGGCAAGTCTCTGTGGCTCTTCTAGCTACAGGGAGCCTTGGTGGTTTCATCTGTAAAATGGGAACAAAGGCAGCTCCATCCTCGTGGGGCTGGTTGTGAGGATTTGAAGTCATAAAAATATGAAAGCTGCTGGCTGAAGGCCTTCCCAGGAGGGGAACTTACAGCCCGAGGAGCCTGGAGCTCAGGGGGGGGAAGGACCACTCTCCACGGGCAGTAGAAGGTACAGGGCGCCCCTCGGGCGCCGCAGTCTTGCCTCCCTCGGCCCCCTGGTCCAGCCTTCCTGGCTTCGGCGCTCAGCATGCTGCAGGCACTCGAGGGCCTCGTATAAGCCCCCCAACACAGGTGAGGCTGCGGCTCCGTGGGGAGAACCTTGCCCCATGTCAACGGTGACTGAAAGAGGCAGAGCCCTGGTGCTGCCCACCCCACCCCTGGCCGGGTGTCTGGATCCTCACAGCCCCTCCGCGGAGGACGCTAGGAGCCCCGTGTTAGGAGGGGGACGAGACCAGGGCGGGGAGAGGGGCAAGCAAGGCCGAGCCCTCGGATATGCTGCAGACTCGCCCCTCCCCAGAGAGGAAGAGGGGGGTTGGAGCCCCTCAAGGATGTGGTTGGGGCTGGGGTGGAAACGCCGGCCACCGGCCACCGGAGGTTTTGGAGGCACCAGCTTCTCCGCAGCATCTCGGCCTTCTGGCGCTGGAGGGAAAAATGAAGAGAAGGAAGGAGGTTCTCCCACAGCCGGGAGGGGAGCAGCGCCTTCACGGTTGGCTGATGTGGGGCTTGGGAAGCAGCCAGACCTGGGTGTGAGTCCCAGCTGTGTGACCTTGAGGAAGCTACCAACCTCTCTGAACCTGTTTCCTCATCTGTTAGACGGACATAGAGCGCCTGTCTCGAGCTTGCTGTGAGGTTTCGTTCCACATGTATTTATGGAGCACCTACTGTGCGCCAGGCCCTGCCCTGCCCTGCCCCCGGGATGCAGTGGTCACAGCCAGCCAGGGGGACGGGGAGGCCACAGGGCACAGCTCTGATGTTTTACTTTCAATATTATTGGCGACTGTCCCCTTGTTATTAGCTCGGACACTCAGCACAGCTTCTGGCATAGGCTAAGCCTCAGTGAGTGATAGCTCTCACGGTGACTCTGCTCCCCGCGTTCACAGGTGGGGAGACTGAGGCTCGGCGCGGGTGGGTTTTTCTAGGGCCACCCAGGAAGTCATTTACAAGCAGAGGGAAGAAAGCTGTGAAGACAGGGGAACAGGACTTCCTAACAGCCCTCTCCTCACGTGTCTTTCTTCCCTGCCCTCCAGTGCCTCCAAGCCCAGGGGTGGGGGAGGGGGAGCCGGGAGGAGCCCCCACCCACCCCCCGGACTCACAGGTGCTACCCCCCACTCCGCGCCCTGGCACCCAGCCAGAGGGACTTTTTATGACAGCTCAAATGAGAGCTCTGAGTAAACGTGGAAATTCTGAAGCAACCTGAGAACATTCACTTCCCCGGTGTGGGCAGGGAGCCCACTGAGGGCCGCGGATGGCCAGACACCTGCAGCAGGACCCCAGCCTGCTGGGCCCCAGAGCCCCCAGGGAGGATCTGGTTATGCAAATTGTCCCCAAGGGGGTGAGGCCAGTGTACCCGCATGGCCCTGGTCCCTCCTCGCTGTGCAACCACGGGCGAGGCTCTGGACCTCTCTGGGCCTCTAGCTCCTCATCTGCCTGATGATGTAGACTGGGACTCGGACCTGCCAACTCTCCCCAGCACAGACCAGTGACACGCAGGCTGCTTTGGCTGGCGCCGGGGCCAGGGCAGGCTGGTGGGGGCCTGCTGGGCAAGAAAGGGGTAAAGGCAGGTTGCCAGGCCTGCCCCCCGCAACCCCCCCCCCGCCCCACACACACCTCGTGGCCTCAGCAGTTGTGGTTGAAAGCATTTTTTCTTTCTCTGTCTTACAACCAGCCCCTCCGGGTCTGAGGAAAGTGGGGCTGGAGAGCGCTGTGGCTGCAGGAGCTGAGAGGCTGCACAGTCTGGGTGGAGATGGTAGGGCAGGCAGAGATGGCACAGGCAGGGGAAGGCTGCCGGGAGTGGGAGAGCTCCCCAGCTAGGGGAGGTTGCACAGGCTGGGAGAAGTGCCAGCAGGAAAAGGTTGTTCAGGCGAGAAAGGGTGTCATGGACAAGGACCCAGGCTGGGCTGGAAGAGAGCGAGACTGAGGGCTCCACAGGCTCCGAGGTTGTACATCCTCGGAAAGGACAGACGCTGCCCCTCAGGTTCAGCTCCTACTGACTAAGCCATAGTGCCGATGGCCTGGCATACCTGCCCTGACACATCCACAACCCGCCCCTCGTCACTGGCAAAAAAAAGTGAAGAGCAACTAACATTACCCACACACCTACAGTGTGCCCAGCACCTGCCTCATACCCCCTCAGCCAGGCCAGGGCTCAGGGCACTGCCCCCATTCTACAGATGAGGAAAACTGAGGCTCAGAGAAAGGAGGAGATGTGCCCAAGGCCCCACCGTGAGTGAGTGGCAGAGCCTCCGTTCGGACCCAAGGCTGGGGGACTGGCTCTTCCTCAGCCCGTTAGGTGGGAACCGGCTGCTGCCCCCGGGCGACCCGCTGTCCCTGTCTGAAGTGCCTGTTACTAACCTGACGACAGCAGTCATGATGGCTCAGACCCTGGGAACTGGGGTGCTGCCCAGGGTGGGGGCAGTTCCTGGAGAAGGATGAAGCTGATGGGGAAACCGAGACCTCTGGGGGCTGCCTCAGGCCTGCTCCTTGTATGACTGGACACAGTAATTCTTAGCCTGGTTCATTCACTCCCCCGCTTCTCCAGCTGCTTGCTGAGCGCCTACTCTGTTCCAGGCCCCATCCCAGGCACGGCGGTGAACAACACAAGTCAACTTCCCGGCCACTGGGCACGTATGCTCTGGGGATGGAGATAGGTCATGAACACAAAACCAGGAACAGGTACTAAACCGATCCTACTATCACACTGTGAACAAGGAGGCAAACCAAGGGATATGTGCACAGAGAGCTGCAGGGGAGGCCCATTTCAGAGAGTGCTGATTGAAATCCGAGAATGAGGAAGCAAAAAGCACAAAGAAAAGTGTTCTAGGCAGAGGGAATGGCATGTGCAGAGACCCTGAGGTGGGGAAAAAGTTGAAGCATTGGTGCTCTGTCCTGATCAAGTGCATGAAGATCCCCAAGGCACCAAGTTTAAGAAAGGGAGTAGAAAAGAGTCAGATTTAACTTGGGACCACAGTCTAATAGCTTTCAACATTGAGGTTAAGCTTCAAAGCCATCATTACTTGTATAGAAAGCGGACCCTTTCATTCAGTCGCTCTTGCAATGACTGTTCTGAGCACCTACGTGTCAGGCACTGGGGATTCGGCAGTCACCAAGACACACGTGGTCCCCGCCTGGATGCTGCTCGAATGTCGCCGAAAGCATCACGGGCAGTGCTGTCTGGTGGAGGCACGGACCCCAGGGGAAGGAGTGACTCACTCTCCGGAGAGGTTGGAGGTTTACAGGAGATGACATCTGAGCTGGATTTTGAAGACTGAGTGGGAGGCTGGCAGTCGCCACGGCCTGCAGCGCGTTCCGGTGGCTGAGACGCACGTGCCCGGGGAACGGCAGCCAGATGAATGGCACGTCGGCGAAGCCGTCAGGACCCGGTGCCTCCGGGGTCCGGGACGGACACGGGGTGGAGGGGATGTTGGGGAGTGGATCCTGCAAGCTCTGGATTCGGGAATCTGGGGTTTTCTCTGAAGGTCAATGAGGAGCCACAGATGCCGTAGTGGAAGGAGGGTGGGGTTGGAGGGGTCGCCGCTGGCAGCAGGGAGGGAGGAAGCCCGTAGCGGGCAAGGTGGGCAGAGTCCTTGAGCCCTTTCTTCTGTGTTCCCTTTCGGGAAGTCCCTGGGTCTTGAGACTTCCCCTTCTGGTGACCCGCGGGCTCTTGTTCCTGGCGCGCTGGGGAGTCCCTCCTCACCCACTCCGCTGCCTCTTGGTCCCCACGGGAAACGGGCCATTTACTTCATCTCGCTCCTCACCTTTCACTTTCCACTCCCAGCCCCCTCCTGAATCACAGTGGGGATGAGGACTGACGTGAGGAACTAAATGGATGCCATTCCCGAACCATCAGTGAGGCACAGAGGACACAGAAACCCAGCACTTGGTTCTTTCCAGCTTGGGGAGGGTGTACATAACGCTGCTGTGGACCCCGGCACGTTCCGCATGTATGTGTGTATCCATACACACTAGAGGCCTGGTGCACGACATCCGTGAACGGCGGGGGGCCTCTCTGCCCTGCGTGCACCCTCTCGCAGGACCCCGCAGGGAGTGGGCCTAATCTGGCAGGTGGACATCCCCCGAGGGATGTCCGAGGGGTCCTTTGTGCTGCTGCAGAGGCGGGAGAGGCTCAAAAAAAAGTGGGAGCGCTGACCACCGGGAGGCAGCTCCTGCGTTGAGCATCTGCCCCCTGGTGGTCAGTGTGCATCATAGCGACCAGTTGTTCTGTAATTCGGTCAATTTGTACATTAGCCTTTTATTACATAGGATTTCTCATTGGTGCATGATCTAGAAATGGAAGTGTTGAGTGTCCTGTTCAGCTGACGCTTTCTGACATGGTTGCACCAATTTGCACTCTTATGGGAAAGCTGGGTCCAGATGGAGAGTGCCGGTTATTCCAGATCTTTTCACGCACTTGGAACAGTCTGTCTTTTTCATTTTAGCCGTTCTGGGTGGATGAGCAGCTGTATCATATTGGGATGTAAAGTTGCATTTCCTTGATGAATAATGATCCTAAACACCTTTCAATATGCGTATTGGCCACTTAGATGTCTTCTTTTGTAAAGTGTCTGTTTAAGCTTTCTGTCTATCTTTTAAAAATGGAGTTCGGTGTTATTTATTATTGTTTTGTAGGAGTTCTTTCTATATTCTGGGTACAGATATAGGAGGCAACCAATCAATGTTTCTCTTTCACACAGATGTTTCTCTCTCTCTCCCCGCCTCTCTAAGCATGTCCTTGGGTGAGCATTAAAAAATAAAAAATTATCTATATCTATCTATATCTATCTATATGTATATATATGCTAAAGTGTATACACACTTTAACAGCTGATAGCTCCATTTTGAAAATGAAATGCATTTTCATAAACACTGCCTTTATAATTATTCAAAGTGTGTGTATATATTCTCGGGACACCATATACATGTATGTTATGTGTGTCAGTAAAGATATAGATGGACTCTCCTCCCATGTTTTCCCATTCTCTTAATGGAATCTTTAGATGGACAAAAACCCCTAATTTTAATGAAGTTCAATTTGTCAGTCTTTTTCTTTATGGCTAGAGCTTGGTATGTGCTGTTAAAGAGGAGCTGCCTGCCCTAAGGTCATGAAAATAGTATTTCAAGTTTTCTTCTACCTCTACACGCTTCATTGTTTTAGCTTTCACACAGGTCTACAATCCGTCTGTAACTTATTCTTATGGGTGATGTGAAGCAGAGGGTCAAGGTTTATCTTCTTCTAGATGGATACCCAGTTAACCTGCCCTCATTTTTAAGATCATGCTCCCCATGGCTTTGCAGTGGTACTTTTGCTGAAGGTTAAGTGGCTATATCTGTGAATCTACTTCTGGACTCTACTATTTTCTCATCGGCTCATTTGTTTTTCCTTTCAACAATGCCATATTTTTCTTCAAGATTGTCTAAATTATTCTTGGCTCTTTGCATTTCTCTGTGAATTGTAGAACTAGATGGTCAATTTCCACCAAAGAAAATCTTGCTGGGGATTTTTTTGAGCCTTGGGTTTACAAGGAAATTATAGTTCAATTTAGGGAGAAATGACATTTTTAGAATACAGTTATCCCTCGATAGCCACAGGGAATCTGTCCCAGTATCTCTCCTGTGGATACCGAAATCCAGGGATGCTCAAGTTCCTTATATAAAACTAGAGGCCCGGTGCATGAAATTTGTGCACTGGGGGCGGGGGCTCAGCCTGGCCTGCGCCCTCTTGCAGTCCAGGGGTCCTCGGGGGGATGTCTGACTGATGGCTTAGACTGAGCCATCAGTTGGACATCCTTAGCACTGCCAGGGAAGTGGGGGAGGCTCCTAACACCACCACTGTGCTCACCAGCCTTGAGCCTGGTTTCTGGCTCAGTAGTGCTCCCGCTGTGGGAGTGCACTGACCACCAGGAGGCAGCTCCTGCATTGAGTTTCTGCCCCCTGGTGGTCAGTGTGCATCATAGCAACCGGTTGTTCCAAAATTTGGTCAGTTTGCATATTAGCCTTTTATTATATAGGATGGTACAGTGTTTGCATATAACCTATATTTGCATAGAAGCGACAGCAAGGTATGCTTACACACCACTTCATTCACATGGATCCAGCATCGTGCTGAATTTCATGTTTTGCTTTTTGAAACTTGGTGGGATTTTAAAAAATAATTTTTATTCTCAGTTGGTTGAATCCACAGATGTGAAACACAGATACAGAGGACTGACTGTATTCAAATTTCCAATCCATGAGCATGGTATGTCCCTGCATTTATTTATATTTTAAAAAATTATCTTACAAATACCTTGTAGATTTCTGTGTGGAGGTCTTGTACATCCTTCATTAGATTTATTCTTGGAAATTTGATTTTTATGGTAATGTAAGTTATATAATTTCAAAAATTTCATGTTTGCTCTTAGTGTGTAGAAATACAGTAGTTGTGTTTTTTTTACACTTTATTAACTTTGTTAATATACTTTTGCAAGCTGGAGGTCCAGATGTAGGAAGAAATAGCTGAAAAACCCCAGCCTGCTTCATCTATCTACTAGTTGGGAACTGCCTACCTTTGCTTTGGTAATGGTTGTAGACATCGCCATCTGCTAATCTCATGAGAAAGGGTGCTGTGCTGCAAAGCAGAATTCCTAGCCTCGAACTTCATAAACCAGTAAATATTTTCTTACCGTTGTAGCAATATTTAAGTGTACAACATAGAACAGTGCAGTTTAACTACATGCACTTTGTTATACAGCCGATCTCTAAAACTTCTTCATCATTTCCATGAAGCAGCTCCCCATTATACCCCTCCCTCCAGCCCCTGGCGACCCCCATTCTACTTTCTAGTTCTATGAGTTTGAGTACTTTAGATATGTCATAAAAGTGGAACCATGCTGTACTTGTCTCTCATGATTGGCTTATTTTGCTTAGCATAATGTCCTCAAAATTGATTCATGTGATAGCATCTGGCAGAATTTTCTTTTTCTTTTTTTAATGCTAAATAATATTCCAGTGCATGCATACCACATTTTCTTATCAGTTCATTGGCTGATGAATTTAGGTTGCTTCCATAACCTTGACTGTTATGAATCATGCTGCAATGAACATGGGCGTGCAGATTACTCTTTGAGATCTGGCTTTCAATTCTTTTGGCTATGTACCCAAAAATGAGACTGCTGGATTACATGGTAGTTCTGTTTTCAATATTTTAAAGGAAACGCCATACTGTTTTCTGTAGCATTTGCGTTGTTTTACAATTCCACCAGCAGGGTGCAAGGATCCAAATGTCCCACATCCTCCCCAACTCAGTTGTCACCTCAGCAGGTGTGAAGCAGTAACTCACTGTGGTTTTGGTCTGCGTCTCCCTGGGGACTGGCGATGCTGAGCATCTTGTCATACACCTGCTGGCCATTTGCTGATCTTCGCTGGAGAAATAGCTATTTAAGCCCTCTGCCCGTTTTGTTTTTGTTTTTGTATGTTTCTGAGATATAGGAGTTCTTTATGAATTCTGAATATATTCAATATCGGGTGTGCCAATGTTTGTTATCGCTCTGTAGGTTGCGCTATCCTCTGTCGATTGCTTTCTCTGCTGCCCCAAAGTTTCTAAGCTTGAGGCCATCCTATTTGTCTGTGTTTGCTCTGTTGCCTGTGCTTTAGGTGTCATATCCGATAAATAATTGCCAAGCCCAATGTCATGTTTCTCCCTATATTTTTTTTCTAGGAGTTTTATAGTTTCAGGGCTTACACTTAGGCTTTTAATCCATTTTGAGTTAATTTTGTATGTGATGTAAGATAAGAGTCCATCTTCATTCTTTGGCATGTGGATTTCCCGATTTCCCAGCACCATTTGTTAGAGAGACTCTCCTTCTCCCCCCATCCACGCCCGCCTCCTTGTCACAGATCATTTGGCCATGTCCACAGGGGTTATTTCTGGGGCTCTATTCTGTTGCATTGGTCTCAATACCTACTTGTCTCTCTTTGTGCCAATACCTACGTTGATCACTGTAGCTTGGTAATATATTTTGAAACCAGGAAGTCTGAGGCTTCATCTTCATTCTTCTTTCTCAAGATTTGGTTATTTGGGGCCCTTTGAGAGTCCATATAAATTTTAAGATTTTTCTCTGTTTGCAAATAATGTCATTGGGATTTTGACAGAGATTGCATTGAATCTGTAGATTGCTCTGGGCACTTAAAATATATTAAGTCTTCCAATCCATGAACATGGAATGTTTTTCTATTTATTTGTGTCTTCTTTAATTTCTTTCAGCTGTTCCTTTTGTAGTTTTAAGTGTCCGAGTCTTTCACCTCCTTGACTAAGTTGACTCCTAAGTCTTTTATTCTTTCTGATACTATCGTAAATGGCATTGCTTTTTAAGTTCTTTCCGCATTGTTCTTTGTTCGTGTACAGAAATGCAGCTGATTTTTGAGTGTGGTTTTGTATTCTGCCACTTTACTGAATTGGTTAATTAGTCTAACAGGTTTATTATGTGGAATCTTCGGGGTTATTTATATTTAAGATCATGCCATCTGTGAACAGAGATAATTTTACTTCTTCCTTTCTAACTTGACTGCCATTTATTTATTTATCTTTTTATTTATTTATTTACTTGACTAATTGCTTTGGCTAAGACACCCAGTATTATGTTAGTGGTGGCAAGGGTGAGCGTTCTTGCCTTGTTTCTGTGTTTTTATTTTGTTGTTAATCCTCACCTGAGAATATGTTTTTTCCATTGATTTTTGGAGAGAGTGGAAGGAGAGAGATAAACATCAATGTGAGAGAGACACAGAGAGAGAGGAGAGAGAGAGAGACATTGATGTGAGACACATCCATTGGTTGTCTTCTGCACATGTCTCAGCTGGGGCCAGGGATCGAGCCGGTAACCCAGGTACATGCTCTTGATCAGGAATCGAACCTGTAACCCTTCGATGAGTGGGCCAACACTCTAACCACTGGGCAACACCAGCCAGGCCTTGCCTTGTTTTTTTTATATTAGAGGGAAAGCTTTCAGCTTTTTACCATTGAGGCGAACAGTGTATTCATTTATGGCGTTTATTATGTTCAGGTCATTTTATTCTATTACTAGTTTGTTGAATGTCTTCATCATGAAAAGATGGTGAATTTTGTCGAATGCTTTTTCGGCATTATTTGAAATAATCATGTCATTTTTGCCCTTTTTCTGTTGATGTAGTGTATTTTTGTATGTTGAGCCATCCGTGCATCCCAAGGTTAAGTCCCATTTATTCATAGTGTATATCCCTTTTTAATGTGGTGTTAAATGTGGTTTGCTAGTATTTTGTTGAGGATTTTTTGTGTCAACATTCCTTATGCATGTTGGTCTCAAAATATCTTATTGTACTGTAGTTACACTTATTTTTGTTATGATGTGAGATGATAAAATGCCAAACCTATTCCTAAATCAGGGTAACCATCCCTTACTTGCAGTAAATGACTCGGTCCACTCATTTCAGGGGTCCTTTCTGATCCAGCATGTTGCCATCAATTAGAGCACATTTTCTGTTCATGTCTTCCACCCACAGATTCAATGCCTTTCTCGTCGGATCCTTTGGTCCATAGGCCAATGCTCTATCCACTGAGCAAAACTAGCGAGGGCGCCTTTTCCATTTTAACTAAGCACTTATCATGCACTGTGGCTCTTAGTTTTGTAGGTTGAAGTGTGACAGCAAAACTAGCACAAATTTCTTTTTCCCTCTACACAATATCATGGATAGAAGATTTATTCTTACTGCATATCTTAGCAACCTCAGCATATGATTTTGATTCTTATTACGCATAGAACTTTCACCTTTCACTTAAAGGAAGCACTTTATGGCTTCTTTTCGGCATATCTGTATCGCCAGCATCACTACTCTTGTGCTTTGGGGCCATCGTGAAGTAAAATAAGGGTTATTTGAACACAAGCGGTGCAATACCGTGATAGAGGATCTGATGACTTCTGAGAAGGCTAAGTGATCAATGGGCAGGTAGCATAGAAAATGTGGCTACACTGGGCAGAGGAATAATTCATGTTCCAGGTGGGACAGTGTGAGATTTTATCACACCAATTTAAAATTATGCACTATTTATTTCTGGAATTACTTAATATTTTCAGTCTGCAGTTGACCATGCATGAATAAAACCGAATAAAATGGAACCATGGATTAAAGGAAACCACTATACTGATTTTCAGATGTTGAACTAACCTTGCATTCCTGACATATATCTCATGTGATACTGATGTATTACCTACTTTTGCATATATCATTAGATTTGATTTGTTAATATTTTCCATAGAATTTCTGTATGTATATTTATCAGAGCATTTGACCTATAATTTAAATTTCTTTCAATGTCAAATTTTGGTATAAGGTTACGTGTTTAATTCAAGTGTTTAGTTTACTTATATTTAATAAAGGTACTGATGTGTTTGAGATGAAACCTATCATCTTGCTATTTATTTCCTTTTGCCTCATCTATTCTTTCTTCCTTTTCCCCCCTTCTTTGTCCCATTGTTTAGAGCAGCTTTTCTCAACCTGTGGGTCGCAACCCCTTTGGGGGTCGAATGCCCCTTTCACAGGGGTCACCTAAGACCATCGGAAAACACATATATAATTACATATTGTTTTTGTGATTAATCACTATGCTTTAATTATGTTCAATTTGTAACAATGAAATTGGGGGTCACCACAACATGAGGAACTGTATGAAAGGGTCGCGGCATTAGAAAGGTTGAGAACCACTGGTTTAGAAGGATAAAGTTTTAAACAAATTGTTATTCTATGTTTTCAGTCTATTGTTAGTTATACTTCCTTTTTTAATTCTGTTAGTGCATATATTAGAGATTACAACATGCATGTTTGATATTTTTAGAGACTATCTTATATTAGTACCTTTAATACTTCCCATAATACTTCCCAGACAATGCAGTGACCTTTCACCTCATTGACCTTTGGGGTATCATTATCATGTATTTTAATTCTACATATGGTTTAAACTTCATAATATTATCATTATTGCTATTTTAAGCAATTCATATTTATTTATATTTATAATACTGTCTCTTGCTTTTTATTTCTTCCTATAGTAGCTTTCTTCCCATCTGGGATTCTTTTTCTTTCACCTGAATAACTCATTTTAGTATATATTTTGATGCGGGTATACCAGTGACAAATTCTATCAGCTTTTCCTGGTCAAAAAATATATTTATTTTGCTTTCAATTAAAAAAAAATTAAGATCTAATTTACATATAAAAATCACTCTTTTAAGTGTACAATTAAGTGATTTTTAGTGTAATCACAGGGTTGTGCAACCATTTCCACCACCTAACTGCTGAACATTTTCATGTCTCAAAAACACACAAACCTACGTCCCTTAGCAGTCACTCCCATTCTTCTCCCTTCAAAGCTCTAGTCCCTGGCATCCACGACCTACTTTCTGTCTCTATGGATTTGCTTAATCTGGACATTTCATATAAACGGAATCACACAACATGTGGATTTTGCTTCTGGTTTATTTATCTTCGCATATATTTTCAAGGCTCATGCATGTGGTAACATATATCATTACTTCATTCATTTTTATGGCTGAACAATATTCCATTGTATAGATATCCCACATATTGTATGTCCATTCACCAATTGGTGGAAATCTGAGTTGCTTCTAGTTTGGGGCTATTATGAATAATGCTGCTGTGAACATTTGTGTACAAGGTGTATTCTGTGGACATATGTTTTCAACTCTTTTTGCTACATGCTAAAGGTCAAATTGCTTGGTCATGTGATGGCACTATACTGTGTTAACATTTTGAGTAACTGCAAATTTGTTTTCCACAGAAGACACACCATTTTACATTTCTATTATCAATGTACAACGTTGCCAATTTCTCCACATCCTTGCCCATACTTTTATTTTCCTTTCTTTTAAAAAAAAATAGCCAACTAGTTTGTATGAAGTATCACATTGAGGTCTTTATTTGTATTTCCTTAATGACTAATAAATAATGATTATCTTTTCATGTGTTTATTGACCACTAATATAACTTCCTTAGAGAAATGTCTACTCAAATCTTTTACACATTTTTAAGATTGGGTGGTCTCTTAAGTCTTGATATATTCTGAATACAAAACCCCTAACAATGATATGATTTGCAAATATTTTTCTCATTCTGTAGATTGTCATGTCATTTTCTTGATAGTGTCTTTTGAAGCACAAAAGTTTTAAATTTTAAATAGTCCAATCTAGCCTTAGCTGGTTTGGCTCAGTGGATAGAGTGTCGGCCTGCGGACTGAAGGGTCCCAGGTTTGATTCTGATCAAGGGCATGTACCGTGGTTGCAGGCACATCCCCAGTAAGGGGTGTGCAGGAGGCAGCTGATCGATGTTTCTCTTTCATCGATGTTTATAACTCTCTATCCCTCTCCCCTCCTCTCTGTAAAAAATCAATGAAATCTATTTAAAAAAATAAAGAAATAGTCCAATCTATCTTTTTTTTTTTTTTTTTTGGTTGCTGTGCTTTTGGTACCATATCTAAGGAACTATTATATTTGGTTGTTTATTTGTTTTATTTCATTTTATTTTTGTGGGTTTTTTTTGTGTGTGTGTGAATTCCTTAGGATTTTATATACAAAACTATATAATCTTAAAACAGCAACACTTTATTTCTTTTCCAATATGCATGCCTTTTACTTCTTTTATTTGACTTATCATCTTGGCCAGAAACTCCAGTACAATGTTTAATAAAAGTCATGAGAGTGAATATTTTTGTCTTGTGTATCTTAGAGGAAAAACTTTCAATTTTTCATCATTAAGTATGATGTTACTGTGGAGTTTTAATTGATTTCTTTATCACCTTGATCTTAACTTTTTTTAAAGGATATTTTTGCTGGATATAAAATTTAAGTTGGCTTTTAAGTATGTATTTATCTTTAATTTTTTTAAAAAAGTTTTCTATGATATATCTAGATGTGGTTTTCTTTGTATTTTTCCTTTTGGGATTTTGTAGAACTTCTTGAATCTGTGGGTTAATGTATTTTTCTAGTTTTGAAAAATACTGAACTCATTTTCTATTATTACTTCTGAGTAGTTCTTTCTCAATTCCAAATACATGTATTTTAGACCTTTCCACAATGTCTAATACTCCCATTTTGCTCTTTTCTGTATTTAAAAATATTTTTTCTCTGCATATTTCAATCTTGGAATTTTTTATTGACTGGTCTTCTAGTTCACCAATCCTCTCTTCCAATGTTTCTCATTGTGGCTAAATCCATCAACTCAGTTTTTATCCATTTCAATTATTGTATTTCTCATTTCTAGGGTTTCTGATTTTAAATAAATTTCATATTTCTGATGGAATTCTTGAACATACTAATCATAGCTATTTTAAATCGTGTCTGATAATGCCATTTTCTGAGTCACCTATGTGTTTTTCCATTATCTCTTTTCCTCTTCGTTTTTGGTCATTTGATATTGTTTCTTGGTTTTCCTTGTCAACTTAAGGGAATGCTGAACATTTTGTATGAAAAATATAAAGGTTTTGGATAAACCTAACTTTTTCCAGATAGGTTTTCATTCTCTTCTAGTAGACATATAGCATATAGGCAGATCCCCTTGATGCTGTCAAGGCTAAATTATTTCTCATTTTTTTCTTACTCCTAAGGCATAACCTTTCCTGAATAACTGGGTATTTACCAGGGCCCATCTTTCTGTTTTGGCCTTGAACTTCAATTCCTCCCTCAGCATTGTGAAATTGCCAAAAATCTATTCTTAGCTTTTTAGCCTATTACCAAATGCTCTCTGCTAGGTTTCTTGGAATGCAACTCATTAGCAATGACTTGGCAAATTATTTGAAAGGAAATTGCACACAGAATTTCAATGCATTTTCCTCCACTCCGACACCCTGTCCTCTCAAGTACTGTCTATACCTTGGTTGCTCTCTCGTGTTTTCTCACAATATTTTCCCTGATGAGTAGTTGTTCTCAGTAGGGGAATTAGTCTGAGACCAGCTACTCCATCGTAGCCAGAAGTGAAAGTCCCCCTCCACATTTTACTTTCCAAACTTAAGATTTACTTACATTTAAAAAGCTATGAAATAGTTCGGACATACAAAAAGGTATGAAGAATAATATAGTAATCAGGACCCACGGGAACTTCACTCAGTTTTACCAAACTGTTGAGACCCCTGAAGACCCCTTTCCATCACATGCCCTCCTTTTCTCCACTATTTGAAGTTTGATGTTTGCCATCTGCTTGGGCACCTGTTTGCTTTGTAAGGACACGTGGACGTTCACCTGCACAGCACATAGAGCCGTTTCACCTGGTGCTGAGTGTGCCACGGGCGGTGTTCGTTCCTAACTTGTTTTCATTTCGCGTTTTGTTTGTGCGAGTCATTTGTTTTGTGGTGTGAAGCTATGATTCATTTTCACATTGAGTAATCCTACCACCATTTGCTTTTCCATTCTCTTGCTGTTGGATATTTAGGTTGTTTCCAGCTTTTCGTTATTAAAAATCAACGCTGCCGTAAACATTGCTGCATGCGCTTCTAGTACACATGTGGCAGTTTCTCCTGTAATGTACACAGGGGGGGAATTGCTGGGTCTCACGGCAAGTGCTTGCTCATGCTAATGAGCTCATGCAAACTATTTTCCAGACCAATCGTATCAATTTACATTTCCGATAACTGTGAACGCGAGTTCCCATTACCCCCTGTCTGCAGCCACACGGGGTGTCGGCAGACTCTAGGTTTTGCCAATTGATAAAATTGAAATGGTGTGCCCCTGTTCTGTTTATTTGCATTTCTCTGTTGACGGGGAAAGAAACCACTTTATATTCTCCACAGCAGCTACTTCAATCTTGTTTTCTGCCCCCAGGCTGGTCTACTTCCTCAGAATCTCCTGAAATCTGGCCAACTTTTAAGCTGCATTACCACAAGCCCAGAAACCACTTCTCGGCACTGGGGCCCGGGGCGCAAGCGCCTGTCCAGGGCTCCCTGCCATCCAGGGCTGTGCTGGAGCGCCCCACCTGCAATGAGGCGCGTAGCGCTTGCCACAGACTTGTAGCCAAGAGTCGTGACCCCGCTTTATAGATGAGAAAACAGAGAACAGAGGGTCAGGAACTTGGCCAAGGACACCCAGTTGGGACCCTGCAGGCCAGGTGTCAGGTGCTCTTCACTCCTCTGCAGGAGGCTGCACACGGAGGTGCTGCTCAGGGCCCCTGCGCAGGAAGCCCAGTAGGGCACCCTCTGTCCTGAGCTGAGGGAGCACACCTACCTGGGTCTGGTGTGCAGCTGGCAGGTAAGTTGCTGTCGCCCTCAGGAGCCCGGGTGGGAAGTCCCATAAATAGAAGGATTTGGGGCAGGGAGTGCAGTGGGATGCGGGGGAGTTCCCACTCGGTGGGGTGGGAACACGAGGAGAAGACGTCATCCATCGGTCATGGCTGGTGTTTCCCAGAAGCAAGTGGCCTGTTTTCGCTGGCGGTACACATCCCCGGGCCCCTCTGAAAGAGTTAGACCCTTTTCAACCTTCCCTCAATCCACTGATGGCGGAGGGCGTGAGCATCTCGGGTTGGTGCTAGGATGTTTTAAACGCCTCTCGGACACTCTTCCATCCCCCTTCAAACAAAGGCACACAACATCTCAGGTCCTACGTCTTTTTATTTTTTATTTTTTTTAATTGCTTAAAGTGGCAAAGGCACACAAAATCTCAGGTCCTAAGTCTTTTTTTTTTTTTTGATTTTTTTTAATTGCTTAAAGTATTACAAAGAGTATTACATATGTCTCCCTTTTTTCCCCCCCGCCCTTGACAATCCCCTGTCCTCCCCTACCCCCCAGTGTCTTATGTCCATGGGTTATGCTTATATGCATGCATACAAGTCCTTCGGTTGATCTGAATAGAGAGCCCAGAAATCAGCCCCAACCAATACGCTCAATTAATATTTGACAGAGGTTCTAAGTCTTAAGCAGGGGTCGCATCTTCTTAACATTCAATGACTGCCTTTTGTTTTCCTTGTATTTAGTTTTCATATTTCGCTGTATTTGGTTTTATGGTGAGTTGACTGTTTCGTTTAAGAAACACTTAGATAACATCTACTATATGCCAGGGTCTGTTCCAAATGCTGTACAAATATTGACTAATTTAATGTGAAAAACTTATGATGCAAGTACTGCTATGACTACTTCCATTTCACCCTGAGGACCCCGAGGCTCAGGAAGTAAACTTCTCAAGGTCTGGGAGAGACGGGGCAGAGCTATGCAAATGGCAGTGTGGGGATTTGAACCGAGGCACCCTGACCCCAAGTCTGTTTTAACGACTGTGGTACACACTGCCTCTCCGTTTCATGCTAATTACCTGTCAATGGTAGTGATAGTGCATCTTCCTTTAAGACATGTTTATTGTGGCGGAAACAGGAGGTAAAATAAAGATACATGGCAAATAGAAAGCAGCACGGTGGGAACCCTGACTGCAGTGAGTGGTAGGAGTTCTGGAGCATTTCAAGGTGGCTGCCTGGGTGCAGGGACAAAGCAGGTGGGCCGTGAGGGCGGAGGTTGGAGTGACGGGAGGGAAAAGGGTGTTCAAGGAGAAGCCGGCATGAGAGGCATGATGGGCCTGGGGTGCGAGGAGGATTCTGAGTGATTCAGATCAGTGGAACAGTAACAGCAGGAGCCCAGCACCCTCGTATAGTCGCTGGCAGTCACAGAGCACTGCCCCGTCTGCTTTCCCATGGACCCCCCTCACGGCCAGGTGCCATGGGTATTATTGTCCCCATTTTTACTCTATCTCACTGTATCAGGTTTCTTTGGTGGCAAGCAACAGAAGCATAATTCCACATGGTGAGCAAAACGGGTTCCCCGCCCCCCGCCTCCTTGGCTTATGTAAATGAGGAGTCCAGGCCTGGACTTCATGTACAGCTGGATCCGGGTCCTCACATGAAGCCACGGGGCTCTAGTCTGCATCGCTCCGTACTGGCCTCGTTTCCAGGCACCTTTCTGTAGTAGGTGACAGAGACGGGTACCAGCGTCCAGTGGGCACCCCCAAAGTCCCTCTCAATTAGACTTCTAGAAAATTCCCAGGACGGCTCTCACGGGCATGCCCAGGCTGCTGCCCATTCTGACCCGGTCCCTACATCCATCAGGGTGGGTGCTTTGCCGGCCCAGCCTGGGCCAGGTGCCCACCCTAGGGAGTCCCAGCCAGTTGGAGGAGTGCCTCATAAGAGGGGCAGAAAGGCCAGGCAGACAGAGCAGCAGCTCCCCATCACCCCCAGGGCCTGTGTGTCATTTGTGTAGAACTGAGGCATGTTGGCCGAGGGGACCCTTGGATCTGGGTGAAGGAATTTGTGCTTTATCCTGCAGGCAAGGCAGAGCTGCTGGGGAGGGACAGGGCAGAGCGATGCAGGGCCTTGTGCTGGGCTGGGGCCCAGGTGTGGACACGCTAGTGAGGCGCAGGTCTGGCTCCATCTCCTGTGGTGGGAGGCCCAGTCCTCCAAGTGTGGTAACAGGACTGCTGCTGGGCGTGGGGCCGGGTCAATGTGCTTCAAAGCAGCTTTATGAGGGGTTTTCCCCAACATTATCCTTAAAAACAACAACAACCCACATATTTTTATCGATTTCATGGAGAGGAAGGGGTTGGAAGAGAGAAATAGAAACATCGATGAGAGAGAAACATCCATCAGGTGCCTCCTGCACGCCCCCTACTGGGGATCGAGTCTGAAACCTGGGCATGTGTCCTGACCAGGAATTGAACCAGCTACCTCCTGGTGCATGGGCCGGCGCTCAACCACTGAGTTACACTGCCGGGCTATCGTATTTTAATAACAACGTTATTCATTTTAACGTGTGTTGGGAAAATTGCACGACTATGGAGATGATTGCTTAGGATGAGGTTGGAATTAATTTTGTAAGTAATTTCATTTATAGAAAACATTAAATAAACAAATGATCTGCAAATATGGCCACCATTTTGGAAGTGAGACAATTGGGGAGCTCTTGGTTAGGCCCTTCTGAAATTCCTTCATTTCTGAAGCTCTAAATTCTGTATTAATCTGGGCTCTTTATTGTTGAGTGTTTGGGTGTCAGGGGCATGCAAATCACTCTGAATTTGCACAAGAATCCTGGAAGTGGGCTTTACTGTTTCCTGCAAGGCTCAGAGAGGGCAAGTGACTGGCCCAGAGCCACACAGCTGGTAATCTGACCCTCTCCGTTGACTACTTGGGACTTGGAAGGGAGCTCAGAGTGAGCTCTTGATGGGGCCGGAGTAGGATCTTGGGAACCCCGGTGTATGTGTCGGGGTGTCCCGCTGTGGGCTCAGGGATGGTCTGGAAGAAGCCAGGTGTGTGACTTGCTCCCTGCGTGGATCATCCCTGTAGGCTCCAGTTCCAGCCATTCCCCTGTCCGTGGGGGAGGTCTGGGTAGGGATCCTGGCCTGGCAGGCGGGCCCACTGGCCTCTGTGGCACCTCCCCAAGCAGACACAGAACTGGGGATGCAATGGGCAAGGCTGGCACTGCCAGCCTGGTGGGTTGTTCCTCTGCCAAGGGCACCAGAGTGCACTCCTCCTGGATGGGCTTGCTGTTCTCCACCAAGGTCTCTTCTCCATCTCACCTAGACCGGGGCGCCCAGGTCCCCTTTGGTTGGCGGGGTCTGGGTTTCCAGGGCGCTGCCTCATGGGCAGCCTGGGCTTTGGATTGAGTAAAGGCTCATGGGACGAACCTTATCTTCGGGACCCAGTCGGGGTCTCCTTTGTGGGTGAATCTTAGATTCGTTGTTTAGTGAGGAGAGAATTTACAAAGCTCATGTCAACATGAGTGTCTTATGGGAGGGGTCACTCAAGATTGCTGCTCATTGAATAGCACTTTCCAAACCAGCGTCCCCTCCCCGCTCCTTCCTCCTCAGCTGCGTAAATGCCCAATTTAACCCCCCACACAGTGTAGACTGAGTGTGTGTGGGAGAACAGCGAGCCTCTCCCTCTTTGAACTCACCTGTTGCTTGTGGCTGTGTAAGGGGAACAGGAAGAAGGCGGGAGAAGTGGGAGGGGGACCCACGGGGGAGCTGTTTCCAAGGGGCAGGGATTCTTGGGGGTGTCCTTGGGCTCCTCAAAATCTTGTTTTTCTGAGACACATTTGGGAATCTGAGGCAAGTCTTCAAGGGAGGGATGGGGACCAGAAGGAGGCTGTCCAGGGTCCCCTGGTCCCCAGGCGGGGGCCCACCGTCTGCTGTGTGTCTCTTTCAGGCCCCGAGTCAGCATGCCGCGTGGCTGGGCCGCCCCTCTGCTCCTGCTGCTGCTCCAGGGAGGTGAGTAGCTGGTCTGCCTCTGCAGCGGGTGGGCAGGCGGGCGGGCCTGTGGGCTCTGGGCCAGAGTCCATGGCACGTGTCCACTCGAGGTGGACACAGGGGGAGCCGCCAGCTCTCCACGCACCAGAATTCACCCACCCAGAGCCCCTCATTAGCCAGGTTTGGGCTGGTCCAAGCAGCCCGGCCCTAACTTGGTCTTTGAGGCTCACTGGGGCCCTGGGAGACCGCACCCTGCATTCCCATGGCCCTGCCGTGGCAGGGCGTCAAACTCCCTCCTCCCCCCTGTGAGGAAGTCCTGCCTCTGTTCCCACCTCATCTCCTAGGGGAAGTTCTCCAACCATCACCAGGCTGCCCTCAGGCACTGTTGCTCCCAGTGAGGAAGAGGGGGTGAGGACCAAAGCTGCAGCTGGTGGGGGGTACCGGGGGGAATGTCAGACACGGAGCTGGGGAAGGCCAGGAGTTAGACACGGGGCATGGCCAGGGCTGAGATCCAGGAGGCCTTCCCAGAGGAGGGGCGATGCAGTGCCCAGGCTCTAGTGGAGCTGGATGGGGGCAGGGGGCCCTTCAGCCACTCACTGACCATCAGCATTTCTCTCTGGTTTTTACTTGAAGATCCAGAGCCCCGAACAGCTCCTTCAGCAGACAGGTGTCAGGCTCCTGTCCTAAGCAAGGCCCCCTCTGCCCTGGCTCTCACAGCCTTCGGGGTACCCGCCACAGCACCGCCCCTATGGGCACCGGTAGCGAGCCCCGCTATGCATGGTGCCGCGCGCCATCTCAGCCCGTGCTCCTGACAGCCCCCCAGGCCCATGCCGAGGGCCCCCAGTTCTCAGTTGAGAACACTGGCCCCGAGAGGGTCAGGGACAGGTCACGGCCACACGACAGGCGGCGGCAGCCCTGGGTCAGGCCACGGGTGTGCTGATTCCCGTGGTCACCTGCTTGGCTGCTTTCCTCGAGCAGGGGCTGCACCTGTGACAGACAGCACATGTCACCTCCACGCCCTCCAGGGACCAGGTCCCCAACAGGTAGTGGCGCGAGTGGCCTGGGGCACGTGTCCACGCTTTGGTGACCGCAGACCAGGGACAGCCCCGAGGCTCTCTGCCCAGGTGGCCGGGTTTTCGCTCCCTCTGGCCCCTGATGTTGCCTCCATCCAAAGCAGTGCCCATTCTCCCCAAGTGCCCGGGGCAGGCTGCCTCCTCCCCGAGGGGAGCCTAGAGCGGGAGTCATTTCCCAGCCCCGGCCGCGGGAGGCCTCTGAGGCTGCGCCCAGGGAGTGTCCTGTCCACGGCATTGCCTGCCCGTGTGTGGAGGGCGGACGCCCGGACTTTCCAGAGCGGCGCTCCGGGCTCCGTGCCCAGCTTCTGACCCGGGTCCCCATGAGCCACGGGAAAGTAAGGAAAGGCCATTGAAGATGAAGCTACTTGAACAGGGGATCACACTTCTGGTAAATGGTGGGGGGGAGGGGGGAGAGCAGCACTGGCACTTGATCTGATAAAACAAAACTAAAACTTACTACGTTTATTTTGTTAAATACGGAACAAAATGTAGATTATGACCCACTGAGTGAATTCTGTCTCGTTAGGAGTGTCTTGTCCCCGTCGCTGGCCTTGAAACTTTGGGGGCTCAGACACGGAATCTCAGACCAGGGGACAGGGCCTTCTTGCCTCAGTCCCACATCTTGGTGGCCCCTGACTCGCCGTATTCATCCTGGCCCTGGGACCCGCCTCCACTCATCCTCCCGCCCTGGACGGGCTGAGGGAGCGGGGAGCTCTGCAGCCCCCTCCCAACCCTTACAAGGCCTCTCCCTCCCTCGCCCTGCAGCCTGGGGATGCTCAGACCTTGTCTGCTACACCGATTACTTGCGGACGGTCACCTGCTTCCTGGAGACGTGGACCCCCCACCCCAGCATGCTCACCCTCACCTGGTAAGTGGCTGGGCCTCACCGGCCCTAAGAGTGCTCCTCAGGGGAGCACGTTCCCAGGACAGGACCACAGGAGACCGTGAGCTGAGTTGGACCTACTGTGTGCCAGATGGGTAGTTGAGCAATAAAGACAAGAGCTGTGCTTCCTGGGGGCTCACTCAGCAACTTCACCCACAGCAGTTGGTTTCGCCCCAAGAAAGCCTGTGTGATGGGAGTCACTGTGCCCATCCTGCAGACGAGCACCCAGGGCTCACGCGACTTGTGCAGAGAATGACTGAGAGGCGTAGGGCCGCTCTGTCCAGCTCCAAGGCCGTTCTCTGTCACTCACGTAGGCCTGACTATGGCTTTGAGACGCCGAGGTGACCGGACTCCCACACGATGTTTTTGAGCACTTAGTTCATGCCAGGCAGCCCGCCATGTGCTTCACATGAGTGACCACCTCCGGCCCTCACAATTATGACTCTCATTTTACAAGTGAGGGCACTGAGGTTCAGAGAGGTTATGCAACTTGCCCGAGGTCACACAGCCAGCGAATGGCGGACCTGGTTTCAAACACAGGCAGCCTGACTCCAAACTCCACGGGTCCTTGTAAGTCCATATTGTTAAAGAAAAAAATCATGCATGACACTTGTTCAAGAACGGTAGGGCGGACTTTATTAAAGACCATCGTGGCAGGCTAGGGCCATTGCACAGGGTTTTGCTGATTGGGCTCAACTAGGAACACAACAAGGAAAAGCTGGGTTTATAGCCAAGGAGCAGGGTGGTCAGTGCATGGAACCACAAGGAGGGAACCACAGGGGCCCGAGGGCTCCGGGCTCAGCCGACCTAACAGGGCTCCTGCTGAGGCAGCCCAGGGGGCCCAGACTCCACTGGGGGCTGGTGGAGGAGGAGGAGCCCACTTTGGCATTGAGGGTGGGGCTTCCAGCTGGACCGACTTAGCAGGAGTCTTGCTCAAAGTAGACGACGCAGAGACAGACACGGAAACCGGAAAGTCAGGGCCACGGTGAGGAGAGTGCAGAGGAGCCTGTGTAGCGTGTGGTCAAGGAGAGACTGGCATCACCCACTCATTCATCCATTCACACGGGCACTTTGATTAAGCTCCTGCCTGACACGTGCAGGCACTGGGGACTCATCAGAGGCCCAGCCATGCGGTCCCAGGTGTCCTGGAGCTGACACACGCAGTGGGAGTGGCTGGTGACACACACACACACACACACACATGCAGTGGGAGTGGCTGGTGAGACACACACACACACGCAGCGGGAGTGGCTGGTGAGACACACACATGCACACACATGCACACACACAGCAGGAGTGGCTGGTGACATACACACACACAAACGCAGCGGGAGTGGCTGGTGAGACACACACACATGCACACACACGCACACACATGCACACACACGCAGCGGGAGTGGCTGGTGAGACACACACGCGCACACACACATGCACACACACGCAGCAGGAGTGGCTGGTGAGACACACACGCACGCACACGCACAGCGGGAGTGGCTGGTGAGACACACACACACACACACGCACACACACGCAGCCAGCAGGATGCTTTCTGAGTACTATGATCTCTGTCAGGAACAGGAAGCTGGACCCGCTGGTAGAGAGCAGGGATGTGGGGGAGGGCCAAGGGGTCGGGGCAGCCTCTGTGGGTGAGGAGGCGGCAGCGGGTGAGCTGGGGAGGGGCCGTCCAGGCAGAGGGCACTGCATGTGCAAAGGGCTCAGGCGGGAGAGCGGGAGAGCGGGAGAGCTGAGGCATGGTGAGGACGTCAGGTGGCCGGAGGGGGCGGGGCCAGGTGGAGGGGAACAGCCGGCACAGGAGGCGGGAGGGTGGCAGGGCCGGCTCTGTGGTGTGGGCAGTGAGAAGCCACCAGGGGAGTGACGGGGAGTCTTAAAGGCCCCTGGCTGCTGTGCAAGTGGAAGAGATCGCAGGGAGGGCGGGCAAGGCGAGGACCCCACCAGGCAGCCATCAGTGTCCAGGCTGGAGGCTTGGAGAGCATTGTTCAGGAGACGTTTCTATTCCAGCTAACATTTCGCAGAGACCTGAACCCACACGTCCATACTGGCCTTGGAGGGTGGTCATGTTCCCAGCCTGAATTTGTAGGGGGAGGGGGGTGGATAGCTGGTGAACTTCTATGCATCCTTCAAAACCCATTGATTCTGCCCAGTGGGAGTTATAAAGCCAGCACATTTCCTCCGACCCCATATTAACTACCTCCCTGGAAGTTCACCAGAGCAGGACGGAGCTTCGTGTGGCTCTTGCTTCGGTGTCCGGTGGATTTTGGATGGAGGGAGAGTGGGAAGGGGGCCGGAAATGCTTAGCGCCCTTCCCATGGGACAGTGATCCAGGAGATGGAGCGGACAGGGTCAGAGTTAGAATGCATTCAGGCAAGAGTGGCCCGATTTCTGCAGCTGAGAGTTGCTGCTCTGAGTGATGGAGTGAGTCTGGTCGCTTGAAGGCGTGCTGCCCGGAGCCGGGACCAACCCCCCAGGGCTGTTCCAGGGGAGGGGAAACCTTCCCAGGGAAGGGTTGGTGGGACTAGGTGAGCTCCAGCCCCACCGCCAGCCCCTCCCGTGCACTGAGCCCCGCCGGCCACTAGCCGTGACTGGCTGCTCTGTCCTCGAAGGCAAGACCCCTACGGAGAACTGGAGGATGAGGTCACCTCCTGCAGCCTCCACCGGTCCACGCACAATGCCACTCACGCCAAGTACACGTGCCACATGGATGTGTTCCGCTTCATGGCCGACGACATTTTCAGCGTCAACATGACAGACCAGCCTGGCAACCGCTCCCAGGAGTGTGGCAGCTTTGTCCTGGCCGAGAGCCGTGAGTACTTGGAGGAGAACCCAGGCGGGGTTGGGCCCCACGCTCCCCGGGCCGGCTCCCCCGCCCCCGCAAACTGACCGTCCCACGCCCTGCCTCTCGTTGGAGGTTGGCCCTGTAGATGCGGCGTTTGCCAGGTGTGGGGTGGCAGCGGGGCCTGGCCTGAACCAGAGACAGGCAGCAGCGGGTGAAGGAGATCTGGGGCCGGGACCTGGGGCTGCCGTTCTGGTTCAGCCCGCGACCTTGCACTATAGAATGAGAGCCCTTTAACTCTGACCCCTGGGATTCTCTCCCAGTGTGAGGCAAGTGGGAGACACTGAGTCACAAGAGAAAACCTCCCCAAGTTTCCTCCCATCGTTAGCTCCAGGAGGCAGGGAGGAGGCCCAGGGACAGAGGGACCTGGCTGGTGGAAGCAGTTGTGTTTGTGGGTTCAGAGTCCGGGTGGGGCAGGGAAGGGGCCAGAGGCAGCTGTTAGTGTGATGTGAGCGCCAAGTGGGGTGTCCAGGTAGGGAGTGAGAGGCCTGTCCCCAGAGGCATGCAGAAATGAACCGCCAAGAGAATCCCGCCCTCGGGAAGGTGCAGGCCTGCGGTTTGGCAGTGTCTGCCTCCCGGGCCCCAGTGGGCGGGGAGGGGACACGCAGGTGTCTCATTCGCGCTCTGGGGTCCAGGTCTGCACCACTTTGCTGAGTGGATGTCACACCACAGAGCATGTGAGCAAACTTCACACACTCCCAGGCACACCCAGACTTTCACACGTGCACACACACACACACACCCAGACACATGGACACACACACACACACAGACTTTCACACATGCGCACACACACATACACATGGACACACTCACACACATACATGGACACACATGGACACACAGACACACACACACACGGACACACACACGGACACACACTCATAAACCCCCTCAACCCCTGGCCTAGATAGCACGGACACAGATGCCCACATTCTCATGTTTATGCACACACACACATGCACATGCCTACACACATGCACACTCACTCAGCCATTTAGATCCAGGTGTGTTGGTTTACCGAGCAGGGGTGCCCTCCTATCTCCCTGAGAGCTGGGCAGGCAGAGGAGGGCACAGGGCAGGGCTGCCCCTCCTCCTGGCATTCTTCTGGCCCCCCCTCCCCCCTCCTGCCAGGGTCTGAGGCCAGGCCTGTGCTCAGCGGAGGAGGAGGCAGTCTCCTGTCCCTGGGCAGCCTTCCCCGGCCCCTTGGTCCTCCTGGGCCCTGGGCTGCGCCAGCATCTCCAGAGCTGAGTTCCCCCGTGAATGGGTCCTTACCAGCCAGCCAGGCCCCAAGGACGCTGACAACCAGGCCCCCGCCGGCCTGGGAGGAGAGAGAAGGGCTTAGGGACTATTCCAGTTCAGAGGGGCCCGTGGCTGAGAGAGCAACCACCACAGAGCACTCAGCATAGCGTGAATGTGCGCCTTCTCGCACCTCAGGCCGCGGGGCGGAGCTGGAGGCAGCTTCAGAGCTCCTTTTGGAACACCTGGGTTTAACAGGCATTTCGTGAGGACCTACTGTGCGCCGGACTCTGTCTTCAGAGGTGCAGGCACAGCACTGACCCCGGAGAACTAACCCTCTGCCCCAAGGAGCTGAGATCCCAGAGAGGGGGTGGCCAGCAGCCCAGAGAAGGCGGGTATGGGCACAGGCCCCGCTTCCCTCTGACAGGAGCAACTTGCCACTGGCTCCCCTGACGTGCCCTCCTTCTCTACTTAGCTTGGCCCATGAACTTTCACTCCGTGTGATAGGAACCGATTCCCTTTTCCATGAGAGGGCATGAAGGCACGTACTGTGGGTGTCCTCTCAGGTTGAAGGCAGATTTGGGAGGGCCCCCGGGGCCGTGCGTGTGGTCCAGATCGCCGTGCTTACACTTTCCGGGAGGTGCCTGTGAGGTGAGGGCGGTCACACTCAGGGCCACGGCGGGTCGGACTGCTCGGCCGGTAGCTTCCCGCCACAGCAGGACACTCATTGCAGAGCAGAGTCAGCTGCCCCTCGCTGGTCAGAGTCGATGGGGCTCACTGACGCCCTCACTGACAGCAGGGCTAGAGAACCTGTGGGCGTGGCCATCAGGGAGCTTAGAAAGGCCTGGATCAGCGGCTAACTTTAACATTTGAGCGATTTCCTACAATAATCTGGGCTTTCGGGTTTTTCCTTCCTGGCCACCCTGGTCTGCACTCCTGCCCGGCCCCTGTGTGCTGGGAGGGCTCTTTATAGTTCAGTGCCCACACCTGCTTCACTGTATCTGTCACCTGCCGCCTCTGCATCTGCAGCCCCACAGCAGTCCGTTTTTCAGATGAGTAAACTGAAGCCCGGAGACAGGGGAAGCTTCACCCACCACCTGGGGCCACTCACCCTGGTCACAGAAAGGTTGGGCCACCAGGGCATGTCCAGCTGACACAAATCTCACCCATCTTATCTTTCTGGCTTTTTTCTTTAAGTCAAGCTGTCTCCTCCTTTCAACGTGACCGTGACCTTCTCGGAACATTATAACATCTCCTGGAGCTCCAATTACGACTCGTACGCGCTCAAGGGCAAACTGCAGTATGAGCTGCGGTACAGGAAGCAGGGAGACCGCTGGACGCAGGTGAGACTGCAGAGAAAGGTGGGGGAGGGGAGTGCCTGGGAGACCGGTGAGCTGGTCATTCACAGCCAAGAATGGAAATCCAGGATGGAGCCCCGCTTACATCAGTGGTTCTCAACCTTCTGGCCCTTTCATACAGTTCCTCATGTTGTGGTGACCCCCAGCCATAAAATTATTGTTGTTGCTCCTTCATAACTGTAATGTTGCTACTGTTATGAATCGTAATGTAAATATCTGATATGCAGGATGGTCTTAGGCGACCCCTGTGAAAGGGTCGTTCGACTGCCAAAGGGGTGGCGACCCACAGGTTGAGAACCGCTGCCTTACATGCTCTCATGCTGCCCTCTCCCCTTCTCCCTGGGGGTAGGAGACCCCTTAAAACTGCTTCCTTCCCGTTCCTGGTTTCTCTCTACCAGCTGCCAGAGGAAGGGGCTGGCACCTCTGCAGGTCCCGCCTCGTGTCTAGCGACCGTAGTTGTTTCAGAATTGGGGGTTTGGAACCGTCCCACTTTGCTTAGGGCGGCCGGCCACAGTTGAGGAGTTCCAGAAGCTTCCATAACCAAAAGGTCCAGGGTCAGGACATTGTTTCCAAGCTGAAGGCCCAGCAGTGTCCTCTGTCTAGGTGTCAGAGGGTTCCAGGTAGCCGCTGTTAGAAGGGCTCCAGCGTTCTCTACCCTTCAGAATGGCCCCAGTTGAAGGTTTTCATGTTTAGTCTGTCCCTGTGGAAGACTCCCGAGGTTTCCACGGCTAAGAGGCCTGTGGTTGGAGCCTTTCAAATGCCCGCTGTGGAGAATGCCCACTGTGGGGATGCCAGCTGTCTGCCCGTTAAGCACTGCCAGGAGTGGCCGTCACTGCTCCTGGGACAGCCCCAGTCCCAGCAGGAGAGTCCCCTGCTGTGGGGTCAGAGAGCCATGAACAAAGCATCGTGACCTGGGCAAGGCTGAGACGTGCCCGTGGCTCTGCGCTGCCCACACTGGAGCGGCCAGAACTCCAGCGGGGGCCTGGCTCTCGGGCAGGGAGTGCAGACCCCAGGAGATGGTTGGGGGTGGTTCAGCTGGGGGGATGGGGGTGAAGGCAGGGCCGCCCGCTCGCCCTCACAGCGCGCCCTTCCCCTGTGCTGGCAGAGTCCGGGGAGGAAGCTGATCTCAGTGGACGTCAGGAGCGTCTCCCTCCTGCCCTTGGAGTTCCACCCAGGCGCCAGCTATGAGCTGCAGGTGCGGGCGGGGCCCCAGCCCGGCTCCTCCTTCCAGGGGCCCTGGAGCGAGTGGAGCGACCCGGTCCTCTTTCGCACCCAGCCAGAAGGTAGGTGTGAAGCTGGGTGGACGCCCACTCTTGGTGCCAAGCCTTGTCCTGAGCCCCGAGACGTCCAGCATGGTGCGAGGTATCCACTCAGCTGAGCCATATCCCAGGAGCAGCCATTTGACAGCTCGGGAGCCCCTGCTTGCAGGCCCTGCGTGGGGTGCCAGGGGCCTCTCCTGCCAGGCTGTGCGTCTCCCTATCAGTTTGTGAAGTAAGCATCCTCATCCCCATTTCGTAGATGAGAAAACTGAGGCCCAGCAGATAAAGTCACTTACCCAGGGCGGCGGTGGGAGGGGGATTTGAACCCCCACCCACCTCACTTCAAGGCACCGAAGCCTTCCCAGCCCCTTCCCCGCCACCCAGACCCCTGCCCACCGCCCCACGCCACGTGCCTCTGTAGAGGTGGGTTCCATGTGACCCACTATGTGCTTCTTCCCAGAGCTCAAGGCAGGCTGGCACACGGACCTGCTCTATCTCTTCCTGGTCTTCACGCTCCCCATCCTTGTCTACTTAGGTCTGAAGATCCGCCTGCCTTGGAGGT
>NW_006285798.1:73828-76957 GCF_000327345.1 Myotis davidii
CGTTACGCATTTTTTCACGTGAAGTCTCCACCTTTAGGTGATGTTAAATGAGGACACTTACCAGCATAATCATTTTTATTTTACTACTAGTGGCCCAATGCATGGATTCATGCACATTCTGTGACTCGCCCGGCCTGGGGCACACCCGTCACGGAGACGGTGGTCATGACAGGGGTGGTGACAATGACCAGCTCCCAGTTTCCTCCGTACTGGGCGCTCACTCAGCCCTCACAGCCGCCCCGTGAGCTGGATGCAGGCAGTGACCTCCATTGGACAAACCAGGGCCCTGAGGCCCGGAGTTGGCAAGGACGCCGCCGGTTCACACGGCTGTAAACAAAGGCGGCCCTTGCGCCTGTGCTCGTTTTCTTTGTTTTTTGGTGAATCCTCGCCGGAGGATCCTTTTCCATTGAATTTTTAGAGAGTGGAAGGGAGGGAGGCTGGGAGGGAGGGAGAGAGAGAGAAACATCCTTGGAGAGAGGCACACCCATTGGTTGCTTCCTACACATGCCCCAACCGGGGCTGGGGATCGAACCTGCAACCCAGGTGTGTGGCCTTGACCGGGACTTGCCCCTTTGATGTGTGGGCCGACGCTCTAACCACTGAGCCACCGGCCGGCTGAACCCTGTGCTCTGAACAGTGGCCTCAGCTGTGATTGTGTCAGGGAATTCTAAGCTCTGACCTGGGGGGCACGAGGGACTGCCAGGTGGGGTGCCCCCCCCCCCGATTTCTGCTGAGCGTGGTCCCTGAGGGAAGGTGCTGTTGACAGCGAGTCCAGCATGGGCTCCCCGGCCTCCGAGCGCGGCCGGCTATGGTGGGGCCTCGCCCGGTGGCAGCGCATCCTGGTCCTCTCGGTCTAGAGACCGAGCCAGAGCTGGAGGCGTGGCTCAGGGGGCTCCTGGTGCCGGGTGCCGGGTGCGCCCCGAATCCCCCACAGCCCCGAGGAGCTGGCCCTTTGCCCACCTGGCCCTAGAGAAGGAGTCGGGGCTCAGAGGGGCAGCGCTCACCAGGCACACAAAGGGCGGCGGAGCCCTCGTGCCTTCAGGAGCCGTGGGCCACTCGCTGCCTCAGTTTACAGATGTGGACATTGTGGCGGGGGTGGGGTGGGGACGGGGTGGTGGTAGTGGTGGTGGTAGAAAGGAGGCATTTGGGTGTGTCCTGTAGGACAAAGAGGGGGAGGCTGGGCTGCCCTCCGTGAGATCGGGGGGCTTACCTTCTCTCTGCCCTCCCAGGCTGTGGAAGGTGTGGGTGCAGGTGCCCAGCCCAGAGCCATTCTTCCAGCACCTGTATGTGAGCCACAGCGGGAACTTCAAGGTGAGAGCCCCACCCGACCAGCCCTTGACACCTCTTACCCTCTCCAGCCCCAGCTGCAGCCCCAGCCCCATCCAGCCCCAGCCAGGCCAGCAGCCAGACCTCGGTCTTGGCATCTGCCAAGTGCAGGAAGTAATTCCGGGGCAGAGTTTGTCAAGATCATGCAGCCTTTCCCAGCCCCAGGAGCCAGCTGGGGGTGGGCTGGGCCAGGTGCACCCTGGGGCCACGAATTGGCTTTCTGGGTCTTAGATGGCCTGGTGAGAGGTGGAGAGGGAGCAGTTCTGGAAAGGGAGGGACCCGCCTGCAAAATGCACCACCCCCTGCCAAGCTTCAACCACCACAGCCACCACGGGCCCAAGGTTCTCTGGGCCCATTTACCGCTCAACACCCACCCTCGGTGGCGGGAGGGGCCTCCCCCGGAGAGGATGTGGTGGCGGGAGGAGCCTGGAAGTCAGGAAATGCGGGCTGGCCCATTGACTGAGCTCCTGCCAGCTGCCTGGAGCTGCGATGAATGCTCTGGGCTCCACCCCACACCTTCCCGCAGCCCCTGCAGGGCGGGCGCTCCACCCCCCAGGGCCTGTGAGGAGACCCTGCTCAGATCGCAGAAGTGGCTTTCGTGGGGAGGGGAGGAGCGTGGACTCCAGCCCACATGGGTGGACCCTTCCTCTTCCCTCTGCTCCGATATCACCTCTATTTTGTATCCATTTGCCAGTACTCATAGCACTCGCTGTGTCCTGGGCAGATATTAACTTACTTAATGCTCACAGCAACCCTGAGGAGTGGGTCCTATGCGCAGGCCCACTTCACAGATGGGAACACTGAGGCCCAGAGAGAGTAAGTAACTGGCTCAAGGCCACACAGCTGAGAAGTGACTTCAAAGCAGTGGTGGCAGCCACATCAGGGTCCTGAGATGAGCTTCCCAGGGGCAAGAGGTTCAAATCGAGGAGATTTCAGTTCTGGGGGATTCTCTCTGCTGATTGGATGGGGACCCTGTGTCCAGAAGGGGATCCTCAGTGCTTAGGGGCCGCTGCCCCAGTCCCTCATGGCCCCACAGCCCTTAGCTACCGTGCACACATAGGCCATTCCAAGTTGGCGGTCTCTCATTCAGTCAGTTAAACATTTCTCGGCCACTGACTGTGTGCCAGGCACTGTGTGAGCCTCGGGATGCAGCTGTGACCAGAAGAACCAGGAATTGTGCCCTGGCCGAGTGTCCGCTGTAGTGGGGACACAAACAGGAGAACACTGGGTTTTAAGAAATAAAACAGGGGCAGGTGGGGGCTCTGTCACTCAGACCTCAGGGACTCCTGTATTTTGACCCCCGCAGGCCACCGAGCGGCCCACGGTCTGAGTTTATACCCTCCCTGGCCCCCATCCCATGCGTGACTCTCCCTCCCGTTCTCTCTCTCACAGAAATGGGTAGGCACGCCCTTCACTGCCTCCAGCCTGGACCTGGGCCCCTGGAGCCCAGGGGTGCCCTCGCCCTTGGAGATGTACAACTGCTGCCCCCCGCTGAGTGCAGCCCAGGGGTTGGAGACCACGCTGCTGCCCGCGCCTGCGGATCTGGTGGAAACTGACAGCGCCCCTAAGCCCGAGCCTGAGCCCGAGTCGGGCTACTGGGGCCCTGCCCCCTGCACTGGCAGTGCGGGCACCTCAGCTTACAGCCAGGAGGGGGACCGGCCCTATGGCCTGGTGTCCATCGACACGGTGACCGTGGTGGGTGCAGAGGAGCCGTGCTCCTGGCCCTGTACCTGTGGGGAAGATGGCTACCCGGCCCTGAACCTGGACGCTGGCCTGGAGCCTGGCCCGGGCACCCAGGACCCC